>NC_069502.1:745479464-745779464 GCF_027579735.1 Bombina bombina | reverse complement strand
ATGCTTGTGCAATGCCGCCCCCTGCACATTCGTGGCCAATCGACCGCTAGCAGGGGTGTCAATCATCCCGATGTAAAACGACCGCAGAGGTGGCGGACGAGTTAAGGAGCAGCGATCTTAAGACCTCTGCTTCTTAACTTACATTTCCAGCCAGCCTGAAGGCTCATGCGGAATAAGCAGCATCCACTGCTTCATAAATATACCCCATAGCATGCAGTTTAAAGAGGCTTTCCAAAGTACTTCCATTATCTAATCGTGACAAGTCTTTTTTATATGCCCACTTTCTGGGGCACCAGCTACTACTGAGCATGTACAAGAATTCACAGTGTATACGTACTTGAGTCTTTAATTGGCTGATGGCTCTTACATGATACAGGGGGACAGTAAATTGAAATACATTATACAGGGTATAAAAATATCATCAAATAATATACATATGTATACTTATAAATAATAATATGTCTGTGTAAACCAAATCATTTTTTTTTTTTTATGGGACCCAAAAGGGACACTGTATGTAAACCAGCCCCCTCTCTCACTCATCAAATAAATTACTTGCATAACTCTTCCAGAGGATGTTTGGCGGTATAAACAAAACCCCTTTGTTCCCATTTCATCAAAATAAATTGCTTTCAAAAGTTATCTTGGAGGAAGAGCAGAGTTTTATAGCTTGAGATAGGATAGGACCATTGAGTCACTTCAAAACATCCCTTACCCCATACAGTGAATAGAGACGTAAATGTCTAAAACTGTTGAGTTAAGGCCTAATGAGATGCTCACAATTTCAAGGAAGTGGAAATTAGCCTGATGGAGCCTCAAAAATACATGCCCATATATGGGTTTCCTGCCAAGGTAAGGAGCCGATCCGTCTGGAAAAAGGTTTGAAAACACTGTAATCTTAACAACCATGTGTAAATTATCTCCTATGGAGTTTTCCATGTGCAGAGAACAGACAAATTAGCATTTAAAATCCCTGTATGGCATAAATAAAAATAAATAAATCTTACAAAAGGAATGATACCAGTTTTTCATGTGTGTTTGAAATAATTCAAATAACACATATATGTATATATATATATATATATATATATATATATATATATATATATATATATATATATATATATATATTAAGCTGGGACATAATATATTAAATAAATATTTACTGTGTTGAAAAATAAATACATTGATATATACCAATACTGAACCATTGAATTAAAGATAAACATTTTTTTTTCTGTTTTCCAGAAATCTAGGGAAAATGACAGGAGGAAGACTCGCTAAGCAAAAGCACATGGCATATAGCGAGTACACATGTGGTTGTCCCAATGGGGGTGTACTGAATGTGAAACATGCTGTATTTGTATGAATATATATATCAGGATTTTAAATGCTATTAATTTTGGAATAGTTAGCAGTATAAATTACATTAAAGGGACAGTCAAGTCCAAAAAAAACTTTCATTTTTCAAATAGGGCATGTAATTTTAAACAACTTTCCAATTTACTTTTATCAACAATTTTGCTTTGTTCTCTTGGTATTCTAGTTGAAAGCAAACCTAGGAAGGTGCATATGATAATTTCTAAGCCCTTGAAGACTGCCTCTATTTTATTTACTTTTCACAGCATGGGAGAGCAAGCTCATGTAGGCCATATAGATAGCATTGTGATCACGCCCGTGGCTAGTGGCAGACACTGCAGTAATTGGCTAAAATGCAAGTCAATAGATAATAACTAAAAGTCATGTGATTAGGGGCGGTCAGAAGATGCTTAGATACAAGTTAGTCACAGAAGTAAAAAGTGTATTAATATAACAGTGTTCGTTTTGCAAAACTGGGGAATGGGTAATAAAGGGATTATCTATCTTTTTAAACAACACAAATTCTGGTGTTGACTGTCCCTTTAATGTAGTATGATATTAAAAAGGATACTGATGTTTCATATTAAAATAATCAGAATAAATAATGTGACATAATACAATACATTTGAACATGTAATTTAGTAATATAAAGAAATTATGGCATTTGATATTACACATTTTAAAGAAACATTTTTACTATCTAGGAATGGTTAAATGGATCTGTTTGTCTGTCATGCTGCCCCCCGATGGCCAGAATCCAGTATAACCGTCAAAAGACTTAGCTGTTAAAAGATGCGTTTCCATAGTAACCATGCCAAGCCTAGGGCCAATCTGATAAGACTTCCCAGGTGACCAATGGGATGATCAGTTTCCATAGGGCCACCCACATGGTTTCATGAATGATTGAAAACATATATAAGTAAGGCAAGAGAGGGAAAAAGACACAGGCTGCTGACCTTGAGTGATAACTGACTGCTGGGCATTTGAAATACAATCATTCTAAGCAAGCTGACTGCCTTTTCTCATTGATTGCAAAAATTTACTTATCTGTCTTCTGAGATGAAACAAGGAGTTTTTGGTAACTGAATTATCGATTTTGGTCATTTTGGGTAAAGTATAAAAAAAAGGGTTGCAATTACAGATAATATTTTACGAGATATATGCATAGTCACTGAAGTTAAATTACAGCTGATAGATTAAAGAGAGCAGTTTGTATTTTAACTAGTATTTCATAGCCTGTGCATTGTTAAACAAATCCTTGATGCTAAGTAATTTAACCTGGCAAACATATATATTCATATATCTTAGAATTTGTCTTAACTGTAGGTAATTAAGAATTTATTTCCGCTTAGACATAGGAGTTGGTTGTTTGCACAGATAATATATACAATTTCTGATGTTTTAATAAGAGTGTATATTGTCCTATTGTTTAACTTAGCACTGTTGATTGTACTAGTCTTAATGTTAATAGCTAATATCTTAGTCTCATTGTGATACTTTAAATGCAATTCTGATTTGGGAGGCTATTGTGAATAAGGCAACTTTTATGAGATTTGTATAGCATATTTTAATAGTTTTAGTGTATAGTATTGATTCATATTCTTGTTCCTACAAATATATTTCAATGTGTTTATAGATATTAACTAATAAAAAGAATTCAGGAATTTATATTAGTTTTATTGTCTTAGTATATGCATATTTTATTGTGGGTTTATTTTAAAGAATAATTATTAAATATATTGTGTTAGAACCCGGCCATATACTGACAATTGTCTTTTTATTATGCACTTAATTATGCAATTCTGTTGTATTTAATGGTCCTTTAAGCTATGGCATCTCACTGCTACTCCTATTGTTTGAGGGTGTGTGGGGAGGGTTCACTAAGTTATAGCTGGTGGGAATATTAATTGGAAAAGTCCTTTGGCGACCCAGGTGATCACAATTATGAAGCAGATTTTAACTGCACTTTAGACCCCTCCCCTTTTTTTTAACTCTCCTCCCCTAACCTGTAAATATAAACTTATATTACTCAAAATGATGTTGAATTGTGACAAATGTTTAATCCCTCTCTAATGGAAATGTTAAGAGCCTCCCTCCATCTTGGGATGAAAAAATTTGGTAGCACATACATTAAAACTTTGAGAAATGTTTTTTTCTATTGGAATATGGTGATAGTTTAGATTATTTATGTTTTAAAAAATTAATTTACTTATTCAGGTAGTTTTTTTTAGTAGTGCCGTTTCATTCAAAAGGAGCAGCCTCACCATATCACCACAGCAATCTTTACTTTCTCATTTGGTTATCTCTCTATACCCAATTAACATCCCTATTATTGTTTCCTTGTTATAACAACATAATTATTATAATTTGTTAAAGGGATAGTCTAGTCAAAACTAAACTTTCATGATTCAGATAGAGCATGCATTTTTAAGCAACTTTCTAATTTACTCCTATTATAAATTGTTCTTTGTTCTCTTGGTATCTATATTTGAAAGTAAGCTTGGTGGCTACATTTAGACACCAATCAGCAAGCGCTACCCAGGTGCTGAACTAAAAATGGGCTGGCTTCAATGCCTACATTCTTGCTTTTTCAAATAAATAAACCAAGAGAACAAAGAAAAATTGATAATAGGAGTAAATTAGAAAGTTTAATTTTGACTAGACTTACCCTTTAATTTGCTCATATTTTGCTAATAATTTATATAATTTAAAGGTAGCACCTTGAATGACTCTTCTGGTGAACTGCAGTACACCCCAATAATTAACCCTTTGCACAGGGCACATACTTAAAGGGACATTAAACACTAAATAAATGCTAGATAGAATGATGCATTCAAAGAAAAGATTAGTCTGAGAATAATATGTACTGTAGATGTATTTTTTAAAGTTTCATTAGCTGTTTAAATATTGACAAAATAAGTGTAAAGTTTTAGTGTCTAAAAAACAATGAGAGCTGCCATGCAGGGGCGTATTAAGGCATAGGCCAAAAAGGCCGGTGCCTAGAACGACAGCTTTTGGGGGGCGGCACTTGCCGTGGCTGCACAGTCTGAACTCTGAATATAATGCGGCTAATGATAATTATTTTTAAAAAAATTATCTAATTGCGTGCTGCAGCCTCTTCATAGCTCGCCCTCAGCCAATTGGATTTATTTGTGGGGGGGGGTTTTAACACTGGGTTGGCGCATGGCTTGAGGTGGCAACAGGGGTTAGGAGAAGGAGGAGCCGAGTCCAGTCAGTGGCGACAGAGACGGCCTGCTGGAGACTGATGTGGAGGAGTCAGGACTGTAGATGGAGCGGAGTCAGTAGATGGAGCGGAGTCACTTAACCCAGGTAGGGTCGGGCTGAGTCCTGACAGAGTGACTGACAGAAGGTAGGCAGCAGCTCATTAGTGTGCACTGTGCCAGCAACACTTAATGTCTCCTCTGCTAGTGACATTAACATTTTATTGCCTAATCATATATATATATATATATATATATATATACATATATGCAAGTCCTGGGGTGAACATTTTCTAAACAAAAGTTAAATTATACCCTGACCAAAAAAATACTATGGCCAAAAAACAGCCTAAAACCTAGGGGGGTGGGGGGTGGGGCAGCAGAATTTTGTGTGCCTAGGGCAGCACAAAACCTAAATACGCCACTACTGCCATGTTGTAGCTTAGTTTACCTTCTCTGTTGTGGCCAATTAGGGACAGTTATAAATAGGTCACTAGAGTGTTCAGCCAATGGCTGTGTGGAATATAACAGTGTTTTGAACTTCCATTTCTAACAGGTACTAAAAAGCTCACAATTTCAGAATAGAATTACAGGAAAAAAGAGCAAACTAAATAATGAAAGTATATTGTAGAAGTTTTTTTTATATATATATACAATTTATCATTTTATATTACCATCTCAAAGTGTTCAATGTCCCTTTAACCACTATTGAGCTCTTTATGTACATGAATTTAACCCAATTGTGCCAGTAGCATTTAGAAAAAAAATGATTTTAGGGAATTTCTTGTCATCAGAATAGCAACAGTAACTTACAGATCAGTGCTTTATTACCTTTTGCAAGTAACACCTAAAGCCGAGGTAATCCCCTTTTGTAGCAGTAGCATTACCCTTTGAGTCAGTAACAGCAGTGTTTTAACATCCTTATGCTGCTAACATTTAGTGCAATGGTTTAGCCCTTTCTGTTAAAATGCATAGAGAAGTGGTTTAACCTTTTTGTTCTACAACTAAGCAGTTGTTTAACCTCTTTCCACCAGTAAAGCATAATTTAATAACAATTTAACCCCCTTATACAGCTATACAGCTGAGGTTTTCTGTTGGTACCTTATAGTTTTTATAGCTTTATTGATCTATTCATATCACACACTTAAACCTTTGACAGCTCCACTCCTTTTTAATATGATGACATTTTCAAAAGGCCACTGCCATGTAGAAGTGAATCTTTGCATGTAAGGGAAAGGGGCACATGCTAAGTCTTAGCTGCCGTCTTGGATGTGTCACTGCCATTTTTTTTATTTTTTTTTAACCTTGGGGCTATACCTCCTAGAAGTTCCCCCCAGTTATATCACTAGAGCCAATACCCCTAAAACAAACATATAATGAATTTGAAGATGACACAAATAAGTTAAATTAATCACTATTTCCCATTCCCAATATAAACAGATAGATGCACAACTAAGATGGAGTTGGAGTATAACCGCTATAGTCTCAGGATAACCTGACCTCCCATGTTTCTCTGCTGACTTCATCTCCCTCTCCCTTCCATCATACTTTACCAATCACTTTCTATTATTCTTATGTCACTTAATACCACCATTCCCTAGATACTAACACACTGACTAAGAAACTTTTCAATTAGTGTGTGATTTTGGTGGTGTTAAATATTTTTTTTGTGTGATTATGTATGTGTTATAATGTGTTTGCTGTATTCATATCAGCAATATATAATGAGCTATCCACTTTCTTCTAATCTCTGTGGATTCCTTTCTAATTCCTATACCACCACAGATGAAAATGAGAATGCACCTAAAACTCATTTTGTATAAACCAGAGGTGGCCAATTTGTGACTCAAGGGCCACAAAGACTAGTACAGAGGGCTTACATGAAGGTAAGCCCTCTGTACTAGTCTCTGTGGCACTGGAGAAAAAGTAGAACTAAAACTATGTGCCATTCTTTTTGTGGCCCCATGATAAGGCAGAAATAAAATGTTGTGCTTTGGATGGCCAAAGCTGAAAAGAGCCTCCTAAAGGGGAGGGTAGAAGGTAGAGGGAACTGTGCAACTTTAACTAACTCCCTGTGTCATTGAACATCTTTAGGAAATATAATATTATTTGTGAATTTAACAATCATAAATTTATATGTGTCCCTTAATGACTTAGGACCCCCTGGTATTTGAATTGACTTAGAGCCCCCTGGTATAAAAAATGGATCAGTACATTGTGGTGTAAGATTTTACAATGTATGTTTCTACATAGTTGAGTTTAAAAAATGAAACTTACTCACAAAAGTTCCTCCTCTATTATTAATGGATTGCAAATCGGTATTGATAGGTCTTGAACTGCATGATCATGTCTAGGATTCTCTATTATTATGTAGCTTAATAATGGTTTTAAGATAACTGAATAAAATAGGTATCATATTGAAATAATAGAATAATTGGAATCAAGATCTGAGTTGAAATACACTTACAGGCAACTAAAAGTTTTCATATCTGACCTGACAGAGAATAACCTAACAGTAGGGTTGCAGTCTATAAACCAGTACTTAAGTGAAGGTAAAGTTACCTTATTGTCGATGTATTATAGCATTCTGTTTGTCAAATCAATATGACTTTAATTCATCATTTTTCATATAATTGTGTATATATTAAATAATTACCATTATAAAGCAACTCATAAATGATCCACCAATTCAGCCCGTTTTTGGGGGGAGTTTTTTCGTGTCAATCACATTATCCTGAAAACCAATTGAAATTCTGTCCGTTAGGCGGCCATCAATCCACGTCATCAGCCCCTTGATTCATTTGCGCATGTGCGGTTAAATTATTCTTCTGAACGCAATCCATGCGCACTCACGCTCCGCGCATGCGTATTTGTAACACTAAGGAATTGCAATACATTGTCGGTTATCGCAAGCGCAGATGAAAGGGAATTCAGTAAATAGCGCATGCGCAGTTAGATGCTGCATCAGGAGCGCGCTTTTGAGAAACGTAGAAAGCAGGTGGGACCACTCTCTATACGTCACTAAACTGTAAACCAGGAATTAGGGGTTTGGAGGAGTCAGAAGCAAAACGACAGGGATTTATAAAGATATATATTTTTTAAACTAAAGCAGTAATAGAGAAATAAACTTAGCGATTATGTTATATTAAAATTAAGAAATGAAGGGCTATGTTCTGTAAGTAAAAACTTTACCTTCACTTTAGTTTTAGATTTTAAAGGGACACTGAACCCAAATTTTTTCTTTTGTGAGTCAGATAGAGCAATTTTAAGTAACTTTCTGATTTACTCCTATTATTAAATTTTCTCTATTCTCTTGGTATCTTTATTTGAAATGCAAGAATGTAAGTTTAGATGCCGGCCCATTTTGGGTGAACAACCTGGGTTGTCCTTGCTGATTGGTTGATAAATTCATCCACAAATAAAAAAAGTGCTCTCCAGAGTTCTGAACCAAGAAAAAAGCTTAGATGCCTTCTTTTTCAAATAAAGATAACAAGAGAATGAAGAAAAATTAATAGGAGTAAATTAGAAAGTTGCTTAAAATTGCATGCGCTATCTGAATCATGAAAGAAAAAATTTGGGTTCAGTGTCCCTTTAAGCAAAGTCTAGAAATGGGCAAAATATTCCAAATAGTTCATATTTCGAATTTTCCGCATCAATGCTATTTGGTATTAGTTTCCTTTAAAATGAGAACAATACCGATCATTTGTGGAACATTTACATTTGTTTTTGTTAAACAAATGTACATGTTCCACTTTTACAGGTGAAAACGTTTGCCTATAGTCACTAAAATACTTACTATCAGATCGCTGGATAGCTACGCTAACTCCCTCCTCTTCTTCACAGATTCCTGGCCGTGGTAACAGGAGTCTTAGAGTGGCGGATTCCAGGACCTGTGATAAAACCTCAGGATATTGTGGAAAGTGTGGGTGGGGGGTTTTGCACAGCTCTCAAGCTGCTGAAGGTAAATATTTTTGACTATTTTGAAGGAAATTAATAATGCCTTTGTTTTCTTTAAATTTTGTACTGCATTCGTTTGTATACTCATCTTGTTAAAATGAAAAAATATCAGTTTTTTTAGTAACAAATGTGGATTTTTAACAAAATGAATGCACATGTAAAGTAAAGGCTATGGCCTCTTTTTATCAAGGTCTGTCGAACCTGATCCGACAGTGCGGATCAGGTCCGACAGACCACGCTGAATACGGCGAGCAATACGCTCGCCGTATTCAGCATTGCACCAGCAGCTCACAAGAGTTGCTGGTGCAACGCCGCCCCCTGCAGACTCGTGGCCAATGGGCCGCCAGCAGGGGGGTGTCAATCAACCCGATAGTACTCGATCGGGTTGATTTCCAGCGAGGTGTGTCCGCCTGCTCAGAGCAGGCAGACAGCTTATGGAGCAGCGGTCTTTTTGACCGCTGCTTCATAACTGCTGTTTCTGGCGAGTCTGCAGGCTCGCCAGAGACACGGGGCATCAAGCTCCATACGGAGCTTGATACATATGCCCCCATAGGTGGAACAGACAATTATTTCAGTTTAAATGACATTTGTGATTAATCAGGAATAAAACTTTTGTTTTTATCAGTGCCCCAAGGCATAGATTTGATACTTGTATTTGAAAATCGATTTCATGCTCAAAGGTGTTTATGATCTAAAATTCCGATTATCCTAATATTTTGAAGGTATAATCTATATTTTATTAAAGACACAGAGACGAGTATTTTTGCATTATCTTTCTTTACTACTCAATGCAGCCTTTTAAAGAACAATAACATTAATACGATAAATATAACATAATACATAATATAAGAAGCTAACAGAAGCTTATTATAGTGACAGAAAAAACAGCCAATCAGCACAGAGAATAGACTATAAACTGAGTACACAGCTGACAATCTTCCTCTTTCTAGTTGATGCTCAAAAAGAACAAAATATTAAGCATCATGATAAGTCCAAAAAGTCTGAAACAACAAAGGATAACAGACGACAACTTTCTGTAGAACTGATAGAAGGAGCTCCATGAACAGTTGAAAATGAACGAAGGTAGACTAGATGCCCAGGATTCAATGGATGGATGATGAAACCTCTGAGTTACAGGGAAGAATCCAGAAGATGAAAATGGATTGGAATTATATGGATACTGTTAAAGACAAAAAATATTAATAATATACAATAATAAAACCAGGGTGGGAAAAAACACAATTATTTTTTTGAGGAGGGAAAATACTCCTCTCTGTGTCTTTAATAAAATCTAGATTATACCTTCAAAATATTAGGATAATCGGAATTTTATTACAAGACCATAGACTCCTATTTTTGCAAGTTTAAAGCATATTAGGAAAATAAATTAAGAGAGGCATGTTGAATGGGTCTGAAATAAAATTGTTTAAAAATGGAATCAGAAGACCAATCTGCTGCATTTAAAATTTGTTGGAGAGGAGACGCTTTTAAAAAGGCTTTTGAAGCAGCAGAACCTCTGACGGAATGAACTGTGAAAGAAATATTAATAGAAGCCTCTTTCATGACCCATTTAACCCACCTAGCAATAGAAGTAGAAGTGATAGGAGGGTGAGGGGGAACAAAGGAAATTAGAAGTGGATTAAAATTAGATTTTCTAAAAATCAGGGTTCTAGATTCATATGACTTTAAGCATTCAACCACACAAAGAGAAGGTTCGGAAGGAAGATAAGGATAGAAAATAGAGGTAGACAAAGTTTTAGTTCTGCGAGAAAGAAAAAAGGTAACTCCTCCAGGAGAGAAACGTTTAGAGTTCCAGTCTAAAGCTTTCACATCAGATACTCTTCTGAAAGAAATTAAACAAAGGAGAGTAGCAAGTTTAGCGGAAAGTTGTTTCAGGGATAACAAATTATTATCAGGCCAAGATTTAAAAAGGGAAAAAATTAAATCTACATCCCAGAAAAATTCGTGTTTGGGAACAGGAGGACATTTAATCTAATGGCTTTGAGAATTCTACATATTAGAGGATGTTTGCCGACAGGGAGGTTATTAATTAAATTATGTCTGGCCAAAATAGCTGACCGATGAACATTAATGGTTCTGTAAGCCAGACCTGAATCAAAAAGATGGGACAGGTAGTTAATAATTTCTGTTAAATCAGAAGAAACGGGATCCAAGTCCCTTCGCAGGCACCAGCCAGACCACTTTGACCATGCGGCAAAATAACATCTGCGGGTACCTGGGGCCCAGGAATCCTGAATGAGGGACCTTGCTCCCTCTGAAAGACCTCGGAGGGACCAGGGTCCCCTGATATTGTCCATGCTATCAGGAGAAGAGAGCCTTGGAGAATTAGACTGTGATAATCGCCTTCCGGGTTGACTAGCAGGTGAGGAAGCGGAGGAAAAAGAATTGGGAGATTGATGGACATCTCCAGAAGGGAGGGGTACCATGATTGGGTTTGGCCAAAAGGGAGTCACTATTGTTAAACATAGAAGATCCCTGCGAATCGTTGAAATTGTCCTCGGGATCATTGAAAATGGAGGGAAAGCATAAGCTTTCTGAAGAGGCCATGGATGAAGAAAAGCATCTATGGCCGCTGCCTCCGGATCCGGGTGCCAACTGAAGTATGGGGAAATTTGAAAATTGGTCCTGGATGCAAAAAGGTCCAAACAAAAGGGACCTCTGAGAGATTGAAGGGAGAGAAAAATGTTCCTGTCCAATCTCCAATCGCTGGAATCTGTCAAATGACGAGATCCCCAGTCTGCAGCTGCATTCGATTGTCCTGGAATATATTCCGCCTTGATGGAAATATTCCTGTCTAAACAAAGATGAATAAACTCTTTGGTTATGTTGGACAAGTTTCTCGATTTGGTGCCTCCCAAACGATTGAGATACTGCACCGCTGAAATATTGTCCATACGCAGGAGAATAGAAACTGGAGAAGAAAATTTGGCAAAACTTTTGACTGCAAACGAGCCAGCCAATAATTCCAAACAATTGATATGGAAACGTTTCTCCTCCAATGTCCATTTGCCACCTGTGATGGAAGGACCACAACGCGCACCCCAGCCTGAAAGACTGGCGTCGGATTCTATAACAAAATCGGGAGTCCTGCCAATAATGGCTCTCCCATTCCAGGCTTCCAAATGAGAAAGCCACCAAGAAAGTTCTTCTTTGGCTTCTGAAGACAAAGGAATCAAGTGAGAGTAGGAAAGCCCTTTTCTCAAATGAAGAATTTTTAGTCTCAGAAGTTCTCGGTAGTGTAAAGGGGCGGGAAAAACAGCCTGAATAGAGGATGATAGTAAACCTGCTATTCTGGCTATAGTTCTGAAAGGGACTGAATCTTTGGATAAAGTTCTGGAAATTTCTTTCTTGATGTTCTTCACCTTGTGTGGAGGAAGACTCAAGGTGGAAAGCACCGTATTGATTTGAAAACCTAAGAAGATTAAAGATTTCGTAGGGTAAAGAACAGACTTCTGTTTGTTCACAATGAAGCCTAAAGATTCTAGTAAGGAAATTGTGGAAGTTAGATGATTCTGAAGGGAGCAAAAATCTTGGTCCATTATTAAAATATCATCTAAATAAATTATCAGACGAACACCTCGAAGTCTCAACCAAGCCACTACAGATTTGAGTAACTTGGTGAAGATCCAAGGGGCAGAAGACAGGCCGAAAGGAAGACAAGTGAAGTTCCAAAGTTGGTCTTCCCAAAGGAATGTCAAAAATTTCCAATGTTCTTGAGCAACTGGAATGGTTAGATAGGCGTCTGTAAGGTCTAGACGAACCAACCAATCGTTTTCTCTTAAACATTCTCTTAATAAGTGTATTCCTTCCATCTTGAAATGATGGTATACAACATAAGCATTTAATGACTTTAGATTTATGACCGGCCTGAACTGGTTGTTTTTCTTTTTTACTAAAAATAAATTGCTTAGGTAAAAATCTTGGGGTTGAAAAACTGGAAGAATTGCTTTTTTGGAAAAGAGAGTTGAAATTTCTCTCTTGACCAAAAGAGTGTCTTCCTGAGAAAAATGAATGGGATGAGGAAGACTGATTTGAATTGGGAGAGATATGAATTTTATGAGAATACCTGAGACTGCCTGTAAGACCCAAGGATCTGAAGTAATTGCAGCCCAATTTTGAGCAAACAGGGCGATTCTGCCACCAATTTTTTCTGGGAAAAAAGAAACAGGGGGGGGGAATAATAAATTTACCTGGAGCTTGTCTAGCTCTGGCTCTGGTCCTAAAACCTCTTTGAGTCCAGGGGCGTCCTCTTGTCGGGAAGAAAGAGGAGGTAGATGGGTCTGTATAACCTCTTTGAAATTGTGTCTGGAATTGGTGTTGATATTGGGATTGATGGGGGAAGTAGTGAGACCTGGATAAATAGGATTGGCGGCCGGGAAAGCGGCCTCTGCCTCTCCCGGCCCTGTCAGAAAAACTCTGGTTAGGGTAGAAAATTTTCTTTACTGATGTCTTTACTTTGTTTAAATTAGATAAGGTGTTCACATATTGGCTAAGGTCTTTTAAGTATGAATCACCAAACAAAAGACCATTGTTATCGGATGCAATATTGTTAGAGGAGAAATCTGAAATTTTTGGGTCTATTTTCCTTAAAATGTTACGTCGTCTTTCACCAGACATGGCACAGTTGGTATTTCCAATAAAGCAAAGCAGTCTATGGACCCATTCTCTGACTACGTAAGGGTCCAATGGACAATTTTCTGCTACACCATGTTCAGACAGTTCAAACAACTTAGTCAGGGGGCCAACAGAATCCAAAAGTTTGTCCTGGCAAATTTTCCAGGATCTGTCTACCCCTTTCTTTAATTTGTAACCTAGAGTGCCGATAAATTTTAGAATTTTGGGATCGACCTCCGGAGTAATTAAAGCATTTTTTGGTAAAAAGGGGGCGAGGGCATTCAGCCTTCATTTTGTTGCAGGTTTGTTTTTTCAGGGGTTTGCGAAGTTGATGATCAATGAATTTGGCTAAGTCAATGGGGGGACACCAATCGGCAGGGATGGTGTAGTTCGTCTGGTTGGAATCTAGGATTTCCCAAACAGTCAATAAAATCTTCCTCGTCCTCACTGTAATCATATGATTTTTTAGTTTTCTTTTTCTGTTTTTTAGCTGCTGGGGAGCCATCAGAATTATCAGATTCATTAAAATTATCAGAATTGATATCAGTATGGTCGTCTCCATCTGAAACTTCTGATTCTGAAGATGGATTTTTTTCAATATCTTTAGAATTAATTTTTAATTTTTGGCATACGTAAGTATCCCCCATTTGGTTACCCTTGGGGTGCAGGGTTCTACTGACAGCATTTTTTCTTCCTTTGCTGTGAGGAAAATTAGGATCAGCCAAAAGCTGTCGGGATTTTTCAATAAGTTTTTTACTTGCTTTACAGGCAATAGATGGGTTTTTTCTTTTTAAAGATATCTTTTTCTGTTTCTCTCCCATCAAAGAGGACATTTTATTAAACAGGTTGTTCATGGAGGAATCTATCATAGATTGGACAGTTTGCAAAGTTAAGGGAGATGTATCTGCTTGCATTTCAGACATTTAGATTTAAAATATGTCTGTGCAAAAGTAAAATGTATATATAAATATATTTAATAAATAAAATAACTCCCTTAGGCAAATATTATAAACTAAACTTTCTCAATGTATAAATTAACTAATTTAGGTAACTGACAGCTAACACACAATGAGGCAAAAAACGTTAGGTAATAAATGAATTTTTTACAACTTATCTAAGATTATATATATGAGAAGCCAGTAGATGGCAATACAGGCCAGAGAGAGGGATTTTTGAGGCTGAAAATATGTCGAGCGTAACAAGACAAACAATGTTACCAGCTCGACAACCTAGAGGGATTCCGGCTGACTGAGGTAAATAATACCACGTCAGCGTGAATGGGCGGGAAGGAAGGGGGACAGCCCACAAGATGGCGCCGGAACGGCCGTGACTGATGCAGGGAGGGAGAGGAGACAAACAAGAAATAGAAAGAGAAATAAGTGTGACAACAAATTAGGTAAGGAGATAAACAAGAAAGTGGTTAAGGAAAACGCTGAAACGTCACAAGTATAACAGCATAGAGGGAAAATAAAAAAAATATAAAAAAAGGAAAAACAAAAAACGGAACAAAAAACAAAATAAACTTTAATAAATGGAAAATAAATGGAAAATAAAGGCTACAAATTAAGAATAATACTATACACAAATTAAATATACAATAAGGCTAAATAATTATGAATCAATAATTGTTCACAACATCTGAATTTGAGCAGCAAAAGAAAGAGGAAGATTGTCAGCTGTGTACTCAGTTTATTGTCTATTCTCTGTGCTGATTGGCTGTTTTTTCTGTCACTATAATAAGCTTCTGTTAGCTTCTTATATTATGTATTATGTTATATTTATCTTATTAATGTTATTGTTCTTTAAAAGGCTGCATTGAGTAGTAAAGAAAGATAATGCAAAAATAGGAGTCTCTGGTCTTGTAATAAAATCCAACTATCTCCTCTATGTCAGGATTAAACTGTGTTCTTTTACAAATAACCAGTCAAAAACTGAATCAAATGAGTATCGCACCTTATTTGAAGAATTATCTGAGAGGATATGATTACATTATACAAATATACAGTAATAATCAGCTGAATTGTTTATCAATAGAACTGTACAAAGGACAACAGGACATCCACTTAGACCTGAGGAACAGAGATTTCCCGGCTGTTTGCAGTAACAACAATCATATAAAGGAACTCTCTGCTTAATTAGCTTGTTTTAGCAAATTCAGTAAATTATTTTTTTTTTGCAAAGCAGCACATACAGGGCTCTATTTATCAAGGTCTGGCGGACCTGATCCGACACTGCGGATCAGGTCCGCCAGACCTTGCTGAATACGGCGAGCAATACGCTCGCCGTATTCAGCATTGTACCAGCAGCTCACAAGAGCTGCTGGTGCAACGCCGCCCCCTGCAGACTCGCGGCCAATAGGCCGCCAGCAGGGGGGTGTCAATCAACCCGATCATACTCAATCAGGTTGATTTCCGGCGATGTCTGTCCGCTTGCTCAGAGCAGGCGGACAGATTATGGAGCAGCGGTCTTTGTGACCACTGCTTCATAACTGTTGTTTCTGGCGAGCCTGCAGGCTCACCAGAAACACAGGGCATCAAGCTCCATTCGGAGCTTGATAAATATGCCCCACAGTATACAGTCTGACAGTATAGTAGCTTGTTGATCCCTTTGAAGCACATTTGGAATCTGCTTAAATTTGTTTTGATATTTTGCCTTTTTTTTGGACCAACAGAAGTAACATGAATGTGTAAAAAGGTTGAACGTGATGGAATTGAGTATTTACTGGATTATCCTCATGTCAATGTTTCTAATGTGATGAATTAAAGTTTGTGTTCTTGGGGTTTTGGAGTGTGGCATTTTTTTCTGTTTCATTATGCCTTATTGACTTGGTTCTGCCACTTTTTCAAGCACCTCCTCAGCAGTTGTTATGGGTGTTATGTTTAGTTTATATGCAACTCAATTTATTTCTATTGCAGTTGTTTCCTGTTTGGCATTTCTTGTTCCTGTTAGTTCTCTGTGAAGATCATGGCTTCTGTACACTAATGCTTGTACTGTCATTATTTACACCACATGAAACAGCAGTGTTTAGAAGATTTAGAAGTTCCCTATTTGATCTGTTACAGTGGATTTTGTGTGATTGAGTATTTTTCAACCTATATTACCATTTAACTATATGGGGTAGATGTATTATATGCTGTAGCGAATCATGTCCGCCCAACATCACTAAATGCCAACAGAATGTGAAATTTGGGTGCAATGCCACCCCCTGCACATTCACGGCCGCTAGCAGCGGGTGTCAATCATCCTGATCGGATCAGGATGATTCTAGTCCACCATCTAAAAGATGGCAGACAAGTTAAGGAGCAGCAGCCGTAAACATCGGGCGGAAACAGCAGCATTCGCTGCTTGTTAATTCTGGCCCATTGTATCCTTAAACTAGAAGCTTATTAATGGTCTGAAGTATTGTGAAAGTAGTTTAACAAAACTGCATTTTGGATGAAATTATTCACCCAGTAGTATACACTGCCGTTTCTGATTATTTCCAAGTCCAGAGATGCACAGTCCCAATAGCTTTCAATAAGCCAACATTTATTTTCACACTGAGACATGCCAAGTCCTGAGGATAACGTTCTGTAAGCTCAAGTGTGGAAGTCAACACGACTGACTGGATCATTTATTTTCCTGCAGAGATATCTGTCAATCTTTGCCAGTTATTAACTACTAGAAATAATAGCATGAAGATGTTTTCACTTTCTAAACTGATGTTGAGATAAACATACAATGGAAATGTATTTCAATTATTTGTTCTGGTCTTACTTGTACACAAACTCATGCTAGTGAAATTTTGGGACTTCAGTAATGATTTAAATTTTTCTGCATAACTGAACCTTTTTTTTTTTTTCTAAATATTTGTTTAATAAAAGTAGACAGACAGAATAAGGCCATGTTCCTTAAACAATATTATATTCTACAGCTTAAAGGGACATGAAAGTCTTAATACTATGTTAATGATTCAGGCACAGCACAGTTTTAACCCTTTGAGTGCTAATGACGGCTGTGAGCTGTCACAGAGTTTCCCACTCTGGTGCTAATGACGGCTCAGAGCCGTCACTAGTGCTCTCCCACCTTGAGGGAGATCTGGGGGCTCCCACCTGCTCCTACCCCAGCGATCGTGCCTTTAGAGTGACAGGCATCGCCGGGGTTTCCCGTTTTGCATGGTGACGTCACCGCGCAACTTTATTTATGCTTAACAATGTTAAGTATAGGAGCAGGGGGCATGCTGCTTAGAAGCCTGTATCTCAAGCATCTAAGCAGCTACAGACCCCCAAGATCGCCTAACCTTTCCAACAGTGTAAGTCTTGGGGGTCTTAAAATAATTAAAAAAAAGTTTAAAAAAAAAATATTTAAAAAATTAAAAAATTAAAAAAAACATTAAAAAATCTTAGCACCCAGATGGGAAAGTGCTTAGCACTCAAAGGGTTAAACAACTTTCCACTTTACGTCTATTCTCAAATTGACTTTATTCTCTTTATACCCTTTGTTGAAACATAGGTCCTCAAGATTCCGCAGTGCGCACAATAGGTATAACATTGTTATTTCTTTACTTCAATGTCCCTTTCTTAGATCGACAACACAGTGAAAGAGACATGAAACCGCACATTTTTCCTTTGTAACTCAGAGCATGCCGTTTTAAAAATGTTTCTCATTTACTTCTGTTATCAAATTTGCTTTGTCTTCAAGGTTTTCTTTGTTGAAGAAATATCTAGGGAGATATAGTCCAACAGAAGATAATTTGAAATCCTGCAAACATTTTCCTGTCCTGCAAAAAACAATAACAACAGTGTATTTAGGCCTAGTATCAACTGTCCTGTTTTTATTCAATTTTTACGCATGCTCACTTCCTGAAATGAAATGTAAAAAATAGCTAACAAAACACACTTTTAAACTATGCATGCTCAAAAATAAGAAATGATCATGTGCTGAAACAAACGAATAAGGAGATGATTAGCTGCATATATATCCAACTGATCTAACTATTTGGGGTAGATTTAACAACAGTAAAGCGGACATGATTTGCTGTAGCTCAACCTTTCTGGTGAAATGATTGTACAATGCCGTACCCTGCTCTCATATATATAGGTATAGATATATATATTACCAAAAAAAATCATATATATATATATATATATATATATATATATATATATATAAAAATATGTTTTTATGAATAAATAGAACATATTCTTCTATGTGAAGAACATTAAAATGTAAAAATATAAATATTTTGTGTTAGATTAGCGCATTTGAGAAAAATGCTTCAGATTTTCAAAATGTTAGATTTTTTCCCCACTTTTTACGCTCCATTAAAGTCTGTGGCGGAATACATTAACGTGGTTATGACATTCAGCTTTTAGCAAGTGACAGGTTAGCATGCAAGCAAGAACTTTTTAATTTTAACTTGTAATACGCACGCTTACTTTGTCTGAGTCAGCGCACAAGCGGGAGCAATAAATAACACTCTACTTGTAATCTAGTTCTTAATGGGAAACTGAAGAAAGATTGAACTGGCTGCTTTATACGTGTGTGAATTCTAGATGTCATATTCAGCCTAGAACAGTTTGATAAACCATTTATTGATTCGTACATTATTATTATTATTTTTATTATTATTATGATTAAGTGTAATGCATCAACAGATTCCACAGTGCTATTTAAAAGGCACAATGAATAATAACTAGACCAGGAAAGACAGACAAGAACAAAGTAATTAAAAGGCTTTGCTCCCAAGAGAGCTTACAATCTAAGTGGTAGTTGGAAACATAAGACAGAGGAGTATCTGGTGGTAAGTGCCATGGTCAATTAGGATTGTGAATTTATAGTTGAAAAAATTGGCCTTGAATGTTCATTAAACATTAGGAGGTTAGCTGGTATGTATGTCTGAAGAGGTAATATTTGATAGAGGATCTAACACTTTTAATACTATGGGAAAGTCTAGGTGCAGTTCTCAAGACATCAGAGGTGATATGAATATAGGGGGATGCCATATTAGGGATGGCTTTATAGGTAAGGGTTATAATTTTGCAGATAACGGAACCAGTGAAAAAACTGGCATAGAGGAGCAGTAGAGGAGAAATGGTGGGTGAGGTGGATAACTCTGGCAATGGCATTTATAATAGAATTGGAGATAGTTTGTTGAGTGGTAAGCCAATTAAAAGGGTATTGTAGTAGTAGTAATCAAGAAATAATATGAGCGAGTGGAGCAGGTTTTGTTGTGTTTTAGTTAGGAATGGACACATGCTGTCACTGTTCTTTCAGATGTTGAGAGATTGGATGTGGTGGTAAAAGAGAGAGCACTATCAGGTAATACTCTAGGGCAAGAGACCATGGGTGAAGGTCTAATAGTTCATTTGTCAACAGTGATGGAGATAATAGGGGTTGAAGCATTGAGAGCAGATGACATTAATAAATGTTCTGTCTTAATATGTTCTGTCTTAATAATATATTAATTTTGAGGTGGGCGAAAGGTTTTATAGCAATCATATTTTCCAACACAAAATACATAACAGTCCTGTGAAAATGGACTTCACTACACATTTAAAAATTGTCTCGGTTTAGAAAGAAATTGGATTGGATTGGATTGAGATACACTATTCCATGACTCATAAGAAATTATCTGTGATTCAATACATGTTTTGCAGCTTAGAAACTTAAATCCAATATGGTAACAGAATATTAAAACATATTAACAAACACATAGTAATGTCAAAAGCATAGATGTGTTGGAAAGAAAAATACATCCAAAAACATATGTAAAAAAAAAAGAATGACGGCAACAAAAAATGTGAAATACCAGATGTGATCGATACCCCCGGCTACCCCGACTGGGTAGCTCCGCCAAACGGGTCCTGCTTCCTCCCTGCCGATTGCAGCTATGTAGCTGACAGGTGACCACAGCCTGTAGCCACCCCTGATGCCCGACAGCACCAGTACTCAGGGTCCCACCCTGTGGCAGACTCCAGCTACCAGACTAGGTAGCTCTGTCAGAGTGTCCTTCCTCTGCCTGGAACAGGCTGCTATGTAGCCCAGGAAAAGTGATTGTAGCTGGAGCAAACCCAAATAACTAGACAGCCTAGCATTCAGGTTTAACAGGAACTGATTTTATTGAAAACACACACTCCTTTTATACAGTCAGCTCATCTTGATAAGACCCTGGACAATCCCACTATTTTCCCGCCATTCCCACCCCTCCAGACAGCCCGGCACCTCCATAGGAGCCACAGTCCCACATAATCCCAATACATATGGGTGGCGAATTCGGGGTGATCCCGGTGGAGCGGCGGCACTTCCAGGAAGTCATTTTAAAGCTCTCGGTCCCCAGATTTCACAGTCCAAAAATCAGCATGATTCGTTACTGGGGACCGGAGTTACAGTCCGATGAAGTTATGGGGATAGGGGTGTCCAAAACCCCCAGTTCCCAAAGGAGCTCCCCTCCGGCAATTCCCCCACCCCTTGTACTCCCCAGGGGCTACTAATATCCAAAAGAGCAGAGCTCTGGGGTACATGGTTACTGGAGCGACCTGGGTTAAAGTTTGCAGGTGTTCTGCTGTCCGGTGGCCGACCGGGAGTTCCAGGAGCCTGGCCAGCCTGAGAGGGGTTAGGCGGGTGTCCCTTGTAAGGCGGCCGACCGGGAGTTCCAGGAGACCGGCCAGCCTAGGAGGATTTTCCTGGTCATACACCAACTTTTCTCTGAACACAAAAACAAGCCAACACAAAGCAAACAAACAGCTTCCAGAGATGGTGGTTGCTCTGAGGAGCCCAAAACCACTGAGAAACAACAGGGGTGAGGTTGTAGGGGGGTGGGGGGTAGCCTTAGCCATCTGATATCCGTGACATCTCCCCTCTTCAGTTCGGCAGACCCGGCTAGACCCTTAACGGGTCGGCCTGGGGCTGTCCGACAGTGGCCCTTCACTTCTCGGTTGCTGAGAGAGGTTATCCCATCTCTCCTGAGCTTGGGGCATCCTGGGGGGTTTCTGCTGGCGTTTATACCCTGCGCCCTGGGCGCAGGGATAGTCACAAAATGCAAAGTCCCAAACAAGTTTGCTAAGGTCGGCTCCCAAACAATTGCTGTTCCACAAGTTCCAGTGTCCTTAAGTTTCATGGCCAAACTGTTTCCCTCTGTGACACTCTGTTGAGTACCAGCTGACCCACCCACAAACAAAGCCAGTACCGGTTTCCCGGCTGTATACCCACCCCAGACTGTTGGTGGAAGTTGCTCCTTGATGGGGCAGGCAAAACTCGGGTGCCTAAACTTGTGGCACTAACTGCATGAGCAGGTACCCCCCTGGCCTGCCCCCTGTGAGATATACTCCAGGACAAGAAAAGGGTATAGACCCTGCCAAGCTACTGAGGGGAGAGACCGTCTGTCTCCTCTCCCGAGAAGGAGATCTACTGCTGGGGAGGGAGGTCTGCTACCTCCGCTCCATTGGAAACTGTGCTGCCGCTGGGGAGAGAGACCAACTGTCTCCTCTCCCAGAAAGGGATTCGGCCACTGGGGAGAGATATCGATACCCGTCTCTCCCTGCAAGGGCTTCTCTGTAAGGGGAGGGAGGACGACTACCTCCGCTCCCAGGGGATGGCTCTGCCGCTGGGGAGAGAGACCGACTGTCTCCTCTCCCGGCTCCTGGCTCTGAAGCTGGGGAGAGAGACCGACTGTCTCCTCTCCCGGCTCCTGGCTCTGCCACTGGGAAGAGGGGTTCTGTTTACGGGGAGGGAGGAAGACTACCTCCGCTCCCAGGGAATGGCTCTGCCACTGGGGAGACAAACCGACTGTCTTCTCTCCCGGCTCCTGGCTCTGCTGCTGGGGAGGGAGACGACTGTCTCCTCTCCCAGGAAGGGGTTTGGTCGCTGGGGAGAGATATCGATACCCGTCTCTCCCTGCAAGGGCTTCTCTGTAAGGGAAGCAGGGACGACTACGTCCACTCCCAGGGGATGGCTCTGCCGCTGGGGAGAGAGACCGACTGTCTCCTCTCCCAGGAAGGGGTTCAGCTTACAGGGAGGGAGGATGACTACCTTCACTCCCAGGGGATGGCTCTGCCGCTGGGGAGAGAGACAGACTGTCTCCTCTCCCGGCTCTGCCGCTGGGGAGAGAGACCAACTGTCTCCTCTCCCAGGAAGGGGTTCTGTTTACGGGGAGGGTGGACGACTACCTCTGCTCCCAGGGGATGGCTCTCCCGCTGGGGAGAGAGACCGACTGTCTCCTCTCCCGGCTCCTGGCTCTGCCGCTGGGGAGAGAGACCGACTGTCTTCTCTCCCAGGAAGGGTTTCTGCTGCTGGGGAGAGTTATCAACATCCATCTCTCCCTTGTCCAAGTCTATAATCTCAGAACCAGACTGCTGATCAGGATCCAGGAGCCCTGGTTCCCTTTCTCTTTGCTGCCACTCCTCCACAGTCATGCTACATGAATCCCAGAGGGCTGCACCCCAGATTTGTATGCCCCTGGCATGCTGCTTAGCGAGATCCAGCAGCCTCTTGTATTCCTTGACCAGTGCCTCTTCCTGGTCAATTATAAAATCCAGATCGTCCAGCAGCCAGGTCTCCTCCAAGAGATCCAGCAGTTCCTCTTGGAGCCAAGAGATATCCTCTAGACCCTGGTCTGTCTCGCTCCCAAACTGTGGGTCCTCTGTCTTTTTTGTAAACAACAATCCAGGGCCGCCAAAGCCCTCTGTGGGGGATCCTTCCTCCAGCCATGGCTGCGCTTGCATAGCGAGCCATTGGAGGGCTCGATAGCCATCCTCCACCCACATCTCTTGCTGGATCAGTCTATGTAGAACAGCTAGCCATTCCTTCTTTGGCTGTTCTCCCAGGAAAGGTAGCCTCACGGTCCACCATACCCGGAATCTCGTGTCATTTGTAGGGAGGACCTTTCCATTTTCCTGCTCCTGTTGCAGAGCCTCCCACCAAAGGTCTCGGAGGGCAAAGTTCCTCCATGTCAGAACGTCCTGTTCCGAACAAGGATCCTTTGTTCCAGTCAGCATCTTTTGTACTCTCCCTAGGAACTCTGCCTCCATATTTACCGGCTACTGTGGTACGTCTCCTCTGTCAGCAGGAACCTTGTAAAATAAGCAGATCCCGCCGCTGCCACCAATGTGACGGATACCCCCGGCTACCCCGACTGGGTAGCTCCGCCAAATGGGTCCTGCTTCCTCCCTGCTGATTGCAGCTATGTAGCTGGCAGGTGACCACAGCTTGTAGCCACCCCTGATGCCCGACAGCACCAGTACTCAGGGTCCCACCCTGTGGCAGACTCCAGCTACCAGACTAGGTAGCTCTGTCAGAGTGTCCTTCCTCTGCCTGGAACAGGCTGCTATGTAGCCCAGGAAAAGTGATTGTAGCTGGAGCAAACCCAAATAACTAGACAGCCTAGCATTCAGGTTTAACAGGAACTGATTTTATTGAAAACACACACTCCTTTTATACAGTCAGCTCATCTTGATAAGACCCTGGACAATCCCACTATTTTCCCGCCATTCCCGCCCCTCCAGACAGCCCGGCACCTCCATAGGAGCCACAGTCCCACATAATCCCAATACATATGGGTGGCGGCACTTCCAGGGAGTCATTTTAAAGCTCTCGGTCCCCAGATTTCACAGTCCAAAAATCAGCATGATTCGTTACTGGGGACTGGAGTTACAGTCCGATGAAGTTATGGGGATAGGGGTGTCCAAAACCCCCAGTTCCCAAAGGAGCTCCCCTCCGGCAATTCCCCCACCCCTTGTACTCCCCAGGGGCTACTAATCTCCAAAAGAGCGGAGCTCTGGGGTACATGGTTGCTGGAGCGACCTGGGTTAAAGTTTGCAGGTGTTCTGCTGTCCGGTGGCCGACCGGGAGTTCCAGGAGCCTGGCCAGCCTGAGAGGGGTTAGGCGGGTGTCCCTTGTAAGGCGGCCGACCGGGAGTTCCAGGAGACCGGCCAGCCTAGGAGGATTTTCCTGGTCATACACCAACTTTTCTCTGAACACAAAAACAAGCCAACACAAAGCAAACAAACAGCTTCCAGAGATGGTGGTTGCTCTGAGGAGCCCAAAACCACTGAGAAACAACAGGGGTGAGGTTGTAGGGGGGTGGGGGGTAGCCTTAGCCATCTGATATCTTTGACAACAGAACTTGCATAGTCATATGCAGACATACCAACCTGCAAAAACTCATTTCAGGGGGGTGGCTTCACCCGCTACTGCACCCCCCCTCCCAGTTATATATTGGACACCTTGAAACCCTAAATAAGATAGAGACTTATCATTAAAGTAGCTTCACACTAAAGTCACATTTAAAAAAAAAGTAGCTTTATGGCACAACCACATACAACAAACCTTTTTTCCAGTGATCGTACGCTTCTTGAATGCTTAAATATTTTAGAATACGAAGTTTAATTACGTGCAGTAAATAAGGTAGTATTTGTGTTTTAATTTTATTAAAATCAGTGGGGGCTTTTTGGTTACTGATGCATGCTTTAAGGGTTCTATAATGTCCCAGCAACTAAATGCATTCTTTAAAAAACACTTTTCCGAATTTGGGCCACATTGGATCATGGTACTTTGAGTTTCAGGGAGATTACATTCCATTTGCTGGCATCAGGGAGCCGCTGTTACAATCAGGGAGACTCCCTGAACCTCAGGGAGAGTTGGAATGTCTGCATATGAATTTATGAAGTTATTATATGCATCTACAGAATGCAGATTTGTCTCACAGGGCATTACAAAATTTTATGATCTATCCAGAACACATATATACATTTTTCATACATTACATTACAGTATTACATAAATAATAGTGGGAGATCGGGGGAAACATGCTCTAAAAATATGTCCATATATAGCTACAGCTATGGAATTTGTTTGAATATGTGGAGACTACCAGACTTGATTTTTTATTTGAATTTTTAAGTGTCCAGGCATTGATTAATACGATAATTTTTAAAAAAATGTTTCAGGTATCTAAGAACTAAGTAGCTTTGAAACCTCATAGACAATATTTGAGTTTTTACTGCATACTAACGGGTAGATTACAAGTTTTTCGTTATGAGCTATGCGGTGCTAATGAGCAGTTTTCTCTCACCGCTCACTTACCTACAGCGCTGGTATTACAGGTTTTTACAAACCGGACGTTAAAAGGCAAGAAGTGAACGTTGAGCAAAATTTAGCTCCTTACCGCACTTCAATACCAGCGCTGCTTAAGTCAGCGGTGAGCTGGTTGTACGTGCTTGTGCACAATTTCCCCATAGGAATCAACTGGGAGAGCCGGCTGAAAAAAAGTCTAACACCTGCCAAAAAGCAGCGTAAAACTCAGTAACGCAGCCCCATTGATTCCTATGGGGAAATACATTTTATGCTTACACCTAACACCCTAACATGAACCCGAGTCTAAACACCCCTAATCTTACACTTATTAACCCCTAATCTGCCTCCCCGACATCTACATTATTCTTATTAACCCCTAATCTGCCGCTTCAGACACCGCCGACAACCTACATTATACTTATGAACCCCTAATCTGCTGCCCCCAACATCGCCGACACCTACATTATATTTATTAACCCCTAATCTCCCTCCCCCAATGTCGCCGCAACCTACCCACACTTATTAACCCCTAATCTGCTGCCCCCAACATCGCCGCCACTATAATAAACATATTAACCCCTAAACCGCCGCACTCCCGCCTCGCAAACATTAGTTAAATATTATTTACCCCTAATCTGACGTCCCTAACATCGCCGCCACCTACCTACATTTATTAACTAAATTTAACTAAATGTATTAACCCCTAAACCTAAGCCTAACCCTAACCCTAATACCCCCTAACTTAAATATAATTGAAATAAATCTAAATAAAAATTAATATTATTACCTAAATAATTCCTATTTAAAACTAAATACTTACCTGAGAAATAAACCCTAAGCTAGCTACAATATAACTAATAGTAACATTGTATCTATCTTAGGTTTTATTTTTATTTTACAGGCTAGTTTGTATTTATTTTAACTAGGTACAATAGTTATTAAATAGTTATTAACTATTTAATAACTACCTAGCTAAAATAAATACAAAAGTGCCTGTAAAATAAAACCTAACCTAATTTACAATAACACCTAACCTAACCCTACAATTAAATAAATTAGCTAAATTAAAAACTTAAATAAATTAAATTAGCTAAAGTACAAAAAAACAAACACTAAATTACATAAAATAATTAACAAATTGTAAGATATTTAAACTAATTACACCTAATCTAATAGCCCAATCAAAATAAAAAAGCCCCCCCAAAATAAAAAAAAACCCTAGCCTAAACTAAACTATCAATAGCCCTTAAAAGGGCCTTTTGTAGGGCATTGCCCCAAAGAAATCAGCTCTTTTACCTGTAAAAAAAAAATACAAACAACCCCCCAACAGTAAAACTCACCACCTACACAACCAACCTCCCAAATAAAATACCGGACATCCATCCTTAAGGAAGCGGCAGGCGTCTTCATCCAAGCCGGGCCGAAGTCCTCACCGAAGCCAGGAGAAGTCTTCATCCAAGCCGGGTGAAGTCGTCTTCCAGACGGGCAGAAGTCTTCATCCAAACGGCATCTTCTATCTTCATAAATCCGACATGGAGCGGGTCCATAGAATTCTATAAGCCAATCAGAATCTAAGGGACGACATCTTGGATGACATCACTTAAAGGTACCTTCATTTAGTAAGAAGACTCCAGATGAAGAGGATGCTTCGCGTCGGATGTCTTGAAGATGGACCCGCTATGCGTCAGATGGATGAAGATAGAAGATGTCGTCTGGATGAAGACTTCTGCCTGTCTAGAGGACCACTTCACCCGGCTTGGATGAAGACTTCTCCCGGCTTCGTTGAGGACTTCGGCCCGGCTTGGATGAAGACATCTGCCGCTTCCTTGAGGATGGAGGTCCGGTCTTCAGAACTGTAAGTCGATCTTCAGGTGGTTAGTGTTAGGTTTTTTTTAAGGGTGTATTGGGTGGGTTTTATTTTTAGGTTAGGATTTAGGCCTGCAATAGAGCTAACTGCCCTTTTAAGGGCAATGCCCATCCAAATGCCTTTTTCAGGGCAATGGGGAGCTTAGGGTTTTTAGATAGTATTTTATTTGGGGGGTTGGTTGTGTGGGTGGTGGGTTTTACTGTTGGGGGGTTGTTTGTAATTTTTTTACAGGTAAAAGAGCTGATTTATTTGGGGCAATGCACCGCAAAAGACCCTTTTAAGGGCTATTGATAGTTTAGTTTAGGCTAAGGTTTTTTTTATTTTGGGGGGCTTTTTTATTTTGATAGGGCTATTAGATTAGGTGTAATTAGTTTAAATATCTTGTAATTTGTTGATTATTTTCTGTAATTTAGTGTTTGTTTGTTTTTGTACTTTAGCTAATTTAATTTAATTTATTTAATTGTTTTTAATTTAGTTAATTTATTTAATTGTAGGGTTAGGTTAGGTGTTATTGTAACTTAGGTTAGGTTTTATTTTACAGGTACTTTTGTATTTATTTTAGCTAGGTAGTTATTAAATAGTTAATAACTATTTAATAACTATTGTACCTAGTTAAAATAAATACAAACTTGTCTGTAAAATAAAAATAAAACCTAAGCTAGCTACAATGTAACTATTAGTTATATTGTAGCTAGCTTAGGGTTTATTTTATAGGTAAGTATTTAGTTTAAAATAGGAATTATTTAGGTAATAATATTAATTTTTATTTAGATTTATTTAAATTATATTTAAGTTAGGGGGTGTTAGGGTTAGAGTTAGGTTTAGGGATTAATACATTTAGTATAGTGGCGGCGACGTTGGGGGCGGAAGATTAGGGGTTAATAAATGTAGACAGGTGGCGGCGATGTTAGGGACGGCAGATTAGGGGTTAATAATATTTAACTAATGTTTGCGAGGCGGGAGTGCGGCGGTTTAGGAGTTAATATGTTTATTATAGTTGTGGCGATGTCCGGAGCGGCAGAATAGGGGTTAATCATTTTATTTTAGTGTTTGCAATGCGGGAGGGCCTCGGTTTAGGGGTTAATAGGTAGTTTATGGGTGTTAGTGTACTTTTTAACACTTTAGTTATGAGTTTTATGTTACGGCGTTATACCATATAACTCTTAACTACTGACTTTTAAATGCGTTAGGACTCTTGACGGGGTAGGGTGTACCGCTCACTTTTTGGCCTCCCAGAACAGACTCCTAATACCGGCACTATGGAAGTCCCATAGAAAAAAGACTTCACGAAGTTTAAGCAAGTCGTTATGCGGTAAGGCCAAAAAAGTGTGCGGTGACCCTAAACCTTCAAGACTCGTAATACCAGCGGGCATAAAAAAGCAACGTTAGGACCTCTTAACGCTGCTTTTTTACCCTAACGCACAACTCGTAATCTAGCCATAAGTTTAGATTATATAACATTTATACTTTTACCAAAAAATAAATAATTTAAGTCAAAATGGGTCAACAATGTTCTTCTGTGTTAACATTTATCTGTGATTGATAGATTTATGAAATATTTTATAGATTAAAAAATGCTTTACTGCAAAATGCAGTCTACCCATTCATAAACAGCCAATACTTTTAGTTTCCTAAAGGTTTGCACACCCAATTGATGTATATTCATTTATACAGTTCATAAAATGTAGACCTAAGTGGGCCTGAAAGTCAGAGAATTTATATTCTGATCACGGGCCTAGTTAAGGATGTTTTTTCTCCAAATCATCAGCTTTCACTTTTTTAATAGTTACTTCCCACTCTATTTGACAAAACAGAATGCAAAATTGTATTTTCTTCACTTTTACTTTTTGCATGCGTAAATTACTAGAGGTGTAGTGAAACAGATATGGCCGCCTTGGTCACATAAACACAATGAAGACGGGCACTGAGGTAAAAGTCCAGAAATTTTATTTAGAGTCACGCAAAAACATAATGAAACAAATAAGAAGGATAGGAGACACTTCCTTACATGTTTTGGCTCTGCATCGCCTTACCCATGTTTCCTAATCCCTACCCAAACATATTTAAAGGCAAAGATGCAATCTGATAGTTGATAGTTATATTCAGTAATTAAAGAAACAGAGGCACAATTAGAGTAAACATGAAGAAAACAATGTTACATGGATGCATACAATTTTAACAAATTAAGGTAAAAAGGTGTATTCTTTTTTTCTTCTAGTACCAGTAATGAAGGTAAAAAGGTGTATTCTTTTTTCTTCTAGTACCAGTAATGAAGAAAACAATGTTACATGGATGCATACAATTTTAACAAATCATATACGGCTAGATTACGAGTTGTGCATTAAGGTAAAAAAGCAGCGTTAACAGGTCCTAACGCTGCTTTTTTACGCCAGCTGCTATTACGAGTCTTGCAGGTTTAGGGGCACTGCACACTTTTTTGGCCTTACCGCAAACCGACTTACGTAAACTTCATAAACCCTTTTTTCTATGGGACTTCCATAGTGCCGGTATTACGAGTCTGTCCTGGGAGGTCAAAAAGTGAGCGGTACACCCTCTACCTCCAAGATCCCTAACGCATTCTAAAGTCAGTAGTTTTGAGTTTTACACTACAACGCCGTAGCATAAAACTAAAGTGCTAAAAAGTACACTAACACCCATAAACTACCTATTAACCCCTAAAGCGAGGCCCTCCCGCATCGCAAACACTAAAATAAAAATATTAACCCCTAATCTGCCGCCCGGACATCGTCGTCACTATAATAAAAATATGAACCCTTAAACCTAAGTCTAACCCTAACCCTAACACCCCCTAATTGAAATATTATTTAAATAAATTTAAATAAAATTACTATCAATAACTACATTATTGCTATTTAAAACTAAATACTTACCTATAAAATAAAACATAAGATAGCTACACTATAACTAATAGTTACATTGTAGCTAGCTTAGGGTTTATATTTATTTTACAGGCAAGTTTGTATTTATTTTAACTAGGTAGAATAGTTATTAAATAGTTATTAACTGTTTAATAACTACCTAGCTAAAATAAATACAAATGTACCTGTAAAATAAAACCTAACCTAAGTTACACTAACATCTAACACTACAATTAAATAAATTACATACATTAAATACAATTAAATAAATTAAATTAAATTAAATTAGCTAAATCACACAAAAAAACACTAAATTACAGAAAATAAAAAAAAATTACAGATCTTTAAACTAATTACACCTAATCTAATAGCCCTATCAAAATAAAAAAAGCCCCTTCCACAAAATAAAAAAACCCTAGCCTAAACTACCAATAGCCCTTAAAAGGGCCTCTTGCGGGGCATTAACCCAAAGAAATCAGCTCCTTTTCCTGTAAAAAAAAATACAAACACCCCCCCAACAGTAAAACCCACTACCCACACAACCAACCCCCCCAAATAAAATACTAACTAAAAAAACCTAAGCTCCCCATTGCACTGAAAAGGGCATTTGGATGGGCATTGCCCTTAAAAGGGCATTTAGCTCTATTGCGGCCCAAAGTCCCTAATCTAAGAAATAAACCCACCCAATACACCCTTAAAAAAATCCTAACACTAACCCCTGAAGATTCACTTACCGGGAGAAAGCTTCATCCAAGCGGCAAGATGTCCTCAACGAAGCTGGCAGAAGTGGTCCTCCAGACGGGCAGAAGTGGTCCTCCAGACGGGCTGAAGTCTTCATCCAGACGGCTTCTTCTATCTTCATCCTTCCGTCGCGGAGCGGGTCCATCTTCAAGACATCCGACGCGGAGCATCCTCTTCAAACGACGTCTTCTTCGTAATGAATATCTCTTTAAGTGACATCATCCAAGATGGCGTCCCTTAGATTCTGATTGGCTGATAGACTTCTATCAGCCAATCGGAATTAAGAAATCAGCCAATAGGATTGAACTTAAATCCTATTGGCTGATCCAATCAGCCAATAGGATTGAGCTTGCATTCTATTGGCTGATTGGAACAGCCAATAGAATGTTAGCTCAATCCTATTGGCTGATTGTATCAGCCAATAGGATTTTTTCTACCTTAATTCTGGTTGGCTGATAGAATTTTATCAGCAAATCGGAATCTAAGGGACGCCATCTTGGATGACATCACTTAAAGATATATTCATTACGAAGAAGACGTCGTTTGAAGAGGATGCTCCGCGTTGGATGTCTTGAAGATGGACCCGCTCTGCGCCGGAAAGGTAAAGATAGAAGATGCCGTCTGGATGAAGACTTCTGCCAGTCTGGAGGACCACTTCTGCCGGCTTCGTTGAGGACATCTTGCCGCTTGGATAAAGACTTCTCCCATTAAGTGAATTTTCGGGGGTTAGTGTAAGGATTTTTTAAGGGTGTATTGGGCGAATTTTATTTTTTAGATTAGGGACTTTGGGCCGCAATAGAGCTAAATGCCCTTTTAAGGGCAATGCCCATCCAAATGCCCTTTTCAGGGCAATGGGGAGCTTAGGTTTTTTTAGATAGTATTTCATTTGGGGGGTTGGTTGTGTGGGTGGTGGGTTTTACTGTTGGGGGGTGTTTGTATTTTTTTTTACAGGAAAAGGAGCTGATTTCTTTGGGGCAATGCCCCGCAAAAGGCCCTTTAAGGGCTATTGGTAGTTTAGTTTAGGCTAGGGTTTTTTTTATTTTGGGGGGCTTTTTTTATTTTGATAGGGCTATTAGATTAGGTGTAATTAGTTTAAAGATCTGTAATTTGTTTTTTTATTTTCTGTAATTTAGTGTTTGTTTTTTGTGTGATTTAGCTAATTTAATTTATTTAATTTTATTTAATTTAGGGAATTGATTTAATTATAGTGTAGTGTTAGGTGTTATAGTAACTTAGGTTAGGTTTTATTTTACAGGTACATTTGTATTTATTTTAGCTAGGTAGTTATTAAACAGTTAATAACTATTTAATAACTATTCTACCTAGTTAAAATAAATACAAACTTCCCTGTAAAATAAAAATAAAACCTAAGCTAGATACAATGTAACTATTAGTTATATTGTAGCTAGCTTAGGGTTTATTTTATAGGTAAGTATTTTGTTTTAAATAGGAATAATGTAGTTAATGATAGTAATTTTATTTAGATTTATTTAAATTATATTTCAATTAGGGGGTGTTAGGGTTAGGGTTAGACTTAGGTTTAGGGGTTAATAAATTTAATATAGTGGCAGCGAAGTTGGGGGCGGCAGATTAGGGGATAATAAGTGTAGGTAGGTTGCGGCGACATTGGGGGCAGGAGATTAGGGGTTAATAAATATAATGTAGGTGTTGGCGATGTTGGGGGCAGCAAATTAGGGGTTAATAAGTATAATGTAGGGTTAATAATATTTAAATAGTGTTTGTAAGCTGGGAGTGTGGCGGTTTAGGGGTGATATGTTTATTGTAGTGGCAGCGATGTCCGGAGCGGCAGATTAGGGATTAATAAGTATAATGTAGGTGTCGGCGATGTCGGGGGCAGCAGATTAGGGGTTAATAATTGTAAGATTAGGGGTGTTTAGACTCGGGGTTCATGTTAGGGTGTCAGGTGTAAACATAAAATGTGTTTCCCCATAGGAATCAATGGGGCTGCGTTACTGAGTTTTACGCTGCTTTTTGGCAGGTGTTAGATTTTTTTTCAGCCGGCTCTCCCCACTGATGTCTATGGGGAAATCGTGCAAGAGCACATACGACCAGCTCACCACTGATTTAAGCAGCACTGGTATTGGAGTGCGGTAAGGAGCACAATTTTGCTCTACGCTCACTTCTTGCCTTTTTTTTCAGAGCACAAATTGCTACCGTAAGCTCGTAATGGCTGGTTATTTAGCGTGCGCCCATAAACAGGCAAATTTGCCTGTTTACGGGTGCACATTAAATTAGCGCTACACTTGTAATCTAGCACAATATGTATTTTCAAACAAAAAAAGGTTTAGTTACCATAGATTAGATGTAGAATGATCTATTTTGTCCACCTTAGAGGAAGCATAATTACCCATTAAAGTACCACTAAAGTAACAAGTAATTTTTTTTTATAAATTATAAAGCTTACTCTATACAGTATATATTGTGTTATTGCAAGAAATGAATTATATCTGCTTCAATATTGAAGCCCAATAGTACCCGGGTATACAAATTAAAAATCCAAAATGCTTCTCTTTTAACTTCCATATCCCCTGCCCTTGGGGTCTCCTTACTTTCTCGACAACGCTTCATTTTAGGTTGGTTGTAAGACCCTGATGTTCAGTAAAGAAATGAGAAGCCAGTACAGAACAATGTGATAAATTATCGGTGTCATTAGGATGTTCACGTATCTGTTCACAGGCCTCACGTATGGTTCGGCCAACATACTGTAAACTACAAATTTTAGACCAAATTAGGTAAACTATAAACTTTGTTCTACAATTTGTATATGTATTTAGTGTATAAACCTTTTGAATAGTGTGAGACTGAAAAATGTTACATATTAAAGTACGGTCACAGGCTTTGCATGATCTTCCCCCACATTTAGAGTGGCTCTTACATGTTAGCCATGTTGACTGAGTATTCTGGTGACCAGGGCCACCATCAGGGGGTAATAGGGGTGACTCCTGTCAGGGGCCCAATGGGCCAGGGGGGCCCCATGAGGCAAGAACTAAAAAAATGTGGCAACCACCAGTGGGTACTACAGCAGAGTGCTAATTGAGCATGGGAAATGTTATTAAAAGGAGTAAAGTATTAGCATTTGAGAGCATTTCTGTGTGTGCACTAAACCACAATGTAGAAAAAAGAGGCAGATGGCAGCACTCCAGAATAAAAGATGTATATTTATTTACATCTACTCCAAACAAACATAGAACAAAGACGTTTCAGCTGTTATCCCTTAATCATGGTCCCTCAAGCCTGAGTCAGACGGCAGATCCCTTTCATTTGTAGGGGAGGTAAAAATTACTTAGCAAATGTTTTTTATTTCTTTGTGCAATTTCAGATTGTAACTTCAGTGTTGTAGCAGTTGAATGGTGGGGCCAGGGGTCCATAAAAACACATTTTTTTAGCAGCAGTGTATTTATGATTATTTGACAATGCTGTAGAAATTCTATATTTAAAACCATGCAGAAATGTTTCCTCCTCAATACACAAATAGTAGGTGCCCTTTTGGCAGATATGGATTTTTTTTTTATATATATATATATATATATATATATATATATATATATATACACATTACATTCCAGTTTACTGCCCCTTTATGCAAGCACTTTCCAGATGCAAGGAAGCATTTTATCTAAGATTTTTACATCTGCATAAAATGTTATACTCTCAGACTAAGATTGCTCAGAGTTTGAAATGAGACAGGTTAACTTAAAACTGTTCAGTATACACTACAGCTGACTTAATTTTGAAATACATAGCAACAAGCCTAAATCCTGCATTTAGCCAGATCTAATGGTATGAGTACCACAGCTTATGGTTCCACCAAGACCATATAGAGTACAGCATTTTCAAAATCCATAAGTACAGCTGACAGATGGGAACATTTGTACACTATATTTGAAGTGGTGCTCTTGGTTGGGGAAATGGGGGAAAACAAACAAACATATGTCAACCTTTTAAAAGTACTTTTCTTCATCTAGCCATCTACCCAGATCATTAATGTACAATTTTGAATTCACAGAATTATTTTTGTTTGCAAATTTACAAATATGATTCTTTAAAAAGTGAACTCTTAATTTCTGAATTTTTTTTATCAAGCATGTCACACACTTGATTTAGGGGATGCAAGGTGCATAAATGTTTCCTCCTGTGAGTGTTTCTGTGGGTGTCTGTGTTTATGTCTTTGTGCTTTGGTTTGTGTGTCTATGAGTGTGTATGTATTTTTTTCCTGTGTGTCTCTCTGTGAGGGTGGGTGTGTATGTCTTTGTGCATTTTCTGTGGATATCTGTGAGGGTGTGTGCATATGTCTTTGAGCTTTTTCTATGGGTGTCTCGGTGAGGGTGTGTGTATGTTTGTCTTTGTGTATTTTCTCTGGATGCCTCTGTGAGGGTGAGTGTGTATGTCTGTGTTTTCTGTGGATGTCACTATGAGGGTGTGTGTGTATGTATGTATGTCTGTGTTTTCTGTGGATGTCTCTGTGAGGTGTGTGTTTTCTGTGGATGTCTCTGTGAGGGTGTGTGTATGTCTTTGTGTGATTTCTGTGGATGTCTCAGTGAGGGTGTGTGTATCTATGTCTTTCTGTGTTTTATGTGGTTGTCTCTCTGTGTATGTCTTTGTGTGTTTTCTGTCAGTGTCTCTGTGTGTGTGTATGTCTTTGTGTATTTTCTGAGGCTGTCTCTGTCAGTGTTTCCTTGGGTGTATGTGCAAGTTTGAGTTTGTGTGTGTGTGTGTGTGTCCATTGTCTGTTACTTTTTAGGACATTTTGACCTTACTACTGATTATTCACATCTTTCTACACACTTTGAGACTAAAGAGACCTTTCCGGAAGTCACCAAATCCACCATTTAACCTTTAAATTATTGTTTAGGCAGTTCAGGGCCCTTCCTTTCAGCCACTGCATGCTGTTGGCATCATTTAGTTGGCATCTTCCTTTACAAAAAGATAATCAGAACTCCATATTTTGTTTTCTAAATCTCCTTTTTTTTTTTTTTTTTTTTTTTACAAAACTGTAGTCTACCTCATTACTTGTCATGTCAATGTAAACAAGTGCTGAGTATCTGTTTGGGTGTCTGTGTCTGAGTGTGTTTCTTTGTGTGTCTGCTAGAGTGTCTATATGTGAATCCTTATGTGTGAGTGTGTGTGTGTGTTTCAGTGTATGAGTTGGTCTGTGTTTGTATGTTACTACCTTTACAATATTTCCAAGTTTAAATAGACACTTAAGAATAAAGTGCATATACGTTTTAGTCACTTGGTCAAAAATTGCACATGTCAAATGAGGGGGGATCCCTGATCAATGGTTAAGTCAGGGGCCCCAAAATTTCTAGTGGCGGCCCTGCTGGTGACTTCTTTGCCAAGTCATGCTTGGTGCAATAATATTGCTTAGAATTTTGTTCTTTCTGCTTACAAACTGACAGCATTGTCTGATAGTTGTGGCTAAATCTTCATCTCTTAATAAGATTGGTAAATGTTTTTTAATGATTTTACACACTTTATATTGTGTGGAAAATGTAGCAACAAAAATGGGGTAAATTTATTAAAGTGCGAGCGGACATGATATGATATAGCGTATCATGTCCGCTGCACATCGATAAATGCCGACAGCTAATCAGCTGCTAGCAGGGGTGTCAAATTTCTGTCCGCTGCCTCAGAGCAGTTTATGGAGCAGCAGTCTTTAGACCGCTGCTTCATAACTTCTGTTTCTTGCGAGCCTGAAGGCTGGCCAGAAACACGAAGCTTGATAAATTTAGCCCAATGTGTCTATTACCTTGAGTACTGTTTGTATTAGTTTTGTCTGTTAGTAGAAGCTGTCTATCCAAATCTTTGACTTAATTAAACACTTTTTCAATGACACCGTTGGGATAACCCCTTTGGAGAAGTCATAATTTTAAATCTTTGCTCTCCTCAAGGAAGACTGATAAATGGGAGCAGTTACATTTTATGCATATAAATTGATCCTTTGCTATACCAAACTGGCAATGTTAAGAATGTGAACTCTTTCCATGTAAAAGGGTATTAGACAATATTGATTTTCTGTAAATGTCAGAAACAATCAGCCCTGAATCATAATCACCCTTTAATTGGAGATCCAAGTAAAGAACTTGACTAATCTCAAATTTGCATGCAAATTGTAACCCACAATGGTTCTGATTCAAATATTCGACAAAATGATAGGCTTGATCTTCTTATCCAGACCAAATAAAAATCGAATCATCAATATATCTTTTATACATAGTTATTATGGTCTTTATACGGGTTACTATCTCAAAACACCCCACAAACCCATAAACCGATTGGCACAGGAGGGGGCTGTCCCATGCCTGGAGATAGAAGGACCTGTTGAATTCAAAATAGTTGTATTGTAAAAGAAACTCCAATTTTTGTAAAATTAAAATTTTAAAGTCAGAGGAGTAATGTGTAAAAGTATCCAAAAAGTATCCCACTGCTTTAAAGTGAAAGTCAATCCTAGTATTTCTGAAACATTAGGATTAACTATTGAAACAAATAATGGGGACTTTTATTCATGAAGTATAACATACTTCATGCAGAAAGATCCTTTATTTGTTTCAAGTGATCGCCATTCTTGGCCGTTCAGGCAGGCCACGGCAGAATTATTTTTTGCTAAGCAGTGACGTTTTTACCTCTTAGGAAATAGCGTGCCGAAATCCGGGTCCCATGTGCACCAAGCCGGATTTACCGCACGGCTAGGATTGACTTTCACTTTAATTCCCAAATAATGTGGTATTGCAGTGTAGAGTCCCACTACATCTACTGTTAACCATGACTTCTGAAAGGTTCATTTGATGTCCTGAATTAAGGAAAGTAGATGTTTTGTATCTTTTATAAAGGAGGGTAGTAAATCTACTAAGGGTTTTAAGAGGTTGTCTATCCAATTTGAAAGGTTATCAAACAGGGAACCTATACTGGCCACAATTGGCCTTCCCTTGACATCTGTGAGAGACTTATGAACTTTGGGGAACAGATGAAAAATAGGCACTACAGGGGTAGAAATATAGAGGTAATTAAAGGTATCCTCATCACTGATACTAAAGGGACATTCCAGCCAACATTTGAATCCACATGGATGCATTTCAGTTTTGAAAAGAAGCATTTTTGTAATGTACATGTATTAGCAAAAATGCTTCTAATAAAAGCTATAGCTGTTCCAAAAGGGTATCTTAGTATGCACCGGGCACCAGCATTTTAAAGACAGAACTTGCTCAGAAAGCCTAAGGTGCTTGTACCATCTGGTAATGACTCCATTTGTTAATTGCTGACATGATACAAGCGCCACTGGCAATCTGAACAGCTTTAGTATTTAAAATGTTAGGGTACTTAGAAAATCTAGCTATGCTTCACATGCACGTGCAGAGAAAACTGTTAACACTAAAACAGTGATAACTTTTACTAGAAGCATGTGTTGCCAATACATGTATATTGCAAATATGTTTCTATACAAAGATGTAATTTATCTACATGTATTTAAATTTTGACCGGAATATCTCTTTAAGCTCTAAGCCATCATCCATTAAGTCTCTAAGCTGAGGTTGAAAAAATCAAAGTAGGGTCAGAAGTCAGCTTGGTAATCGGATGGCTTCAGCATCATAATCTACCTTATTCATTACTACAACATTACCACCTTTATCAGCTTGGCAAATGATGAAATGTTCCCTAGAGTTTAATATCCTAATTTCGTCTTTTTCACTGGATGTCAAATTGTACCTATTTTTTAGGGCCTGTTTAGATAAGGCCACCAAATCCTGCTCTACTTTTTTATGGAACATATCCAAAAACACCCCTCATGAGTGTGTAGGATAAAAATAAGATTTTGGGGCAAACCCTACATGTGAATTTTTAGGAAGATATGGTGGAGAAGATTCAAATTCTAACTCAAACAAAGAAAAATTATCGAAAGCTGTAGCAAAATAAGGATCATATTGGATGTCAAGGGGAATGCCCTAATTATTCTGTGAAACATCCCAAATCTTAACAGTTTGGATTCAGGGGAGAATATCTTTTTAGGGTAAGATTGCATACAAAACGATTAACATCCAAGATGGTTTCAAATAAATTAAAAGAAGTTAACGGGACAAAACGTAGGCCATATTTGAGAGCTTGTATCTCACTCTCTGATAAACTGTCATTAGATAAATTGACTACATCCAAATATTACTCTTGTTTTTGACTCTCGTATGCCTGAGTGAATAACAGCTTGTTCTTCCTTTTTCCTCTCATTTTGTTCCTTCTCCACTTCATTTTCTTACAGCCCCCCTGTGAAAATCCTTCTGGGAGTCAGCACTAATTGTAGAGGACATAAGTTGGAGTGAGGGCTCTACTGATTGTGAGAGGGTGGGTAATGCTTGTAAGGAGGATGTATAGTAGATGGTATAGTCTGTGTACTATAGATTGTTGGTCTAACATTCTTAAGAATATACTTATATGGTGAATGGGGTATCTTTTTGATCACTTATATTTTGTATAGGTGTGTTTTTTATGATCTCCCCACCAGTGGAGTCAAAGTCAGTGTCAGTAAAAGAAACTTGTTTAGTCTGTGGATACCGAGATCTAGTTCTACTTCTACTACGTCAAAAGTTGTCAATCTATAGATTTTATCACAGGAATAATCCTTGGTCACGTGTCTGGAGGGATGTAACTGCTTCTCACTAACGGCTAGATTTGGAGTTTTGCGTTAGATGGGTGCTAACACTACGTGTGGTTTATGTCTAACACACAGCGTTTTTTGACGCGGGTATTTAGAGTTGAAAAGAAAACATCTAACGATACTCCTAACGCGTGTATTTCACACGCGGAATCCCGCCCGCGTTAGACAGTCTCCCATAGAGATCAATGGAAAAACAAACAAACACGCTTTTTTCATCTAACACTCAATCTCGCGAGAAATACGCACAGCTCGGTCATATGACGTATACCACATCATGCACAACAATAACACGCAAATGTCACAACAACAATCAATAAACAAAGCACATAAGCATGACACATTCAGAAGCGGGGGGAATTTATTACAATAAAATACAGGGAATACGCATATTTTGTTTAAGATGCGGAAATACGGAAAATAACAACAAGGAAAAAAAAAACACAATCATACACTAGCAAAATACTCGCATTCAATATTACTATATATTAGGACAAACATACATATACAACACTTCACTAATACCACACCATCGCTAATTCACATTTAAAAATAATACTATTGGACAATGTTATAGAAAACGAGCACTATGACATCATCGCATTCTACACATTCCACAAATACTAACTCCAAATGAGCATGCGCAAATTCACACACCTAATACACATTGCACAAATACTAATTAATAATAAAGCACACCTGAACACAATTTACAACGCAAACCGGTACATCATTAAACATTTACACAGGGTATATAAGCACCACAAAAGCATGGCTTCTTTCACTGTGTTGCTGGTGGGTTTTTGGAGATTGGAGCTTAGAGATTTGGTGCATTATTGTGAGTCAGTTAGTGTTAGTGTGAGAGAGTCAGTTAGTGTTATCGTGAGTGTGGTAGAGGGAGTTAGAGAGTTAGTGGTAGTGTGAGTTAGAGAGAGTTAGTGGTAGTGTGAGTTAGAGAGTTAGTGGTAGTGTGAGTTAGAGAGTTAGTGGGAGTTAGAGAGTTAGTGGTAGTGTGAGTTAGTGAGCGACAGTTGGTTTGGGTGAGTGTGCGAGTGCTTTTTCTGTACACTTAACACATTTACACGCAAACACATTCAATACATACATACACTTATCAATAACACTACATACACTCCATACCCCATACCCTCTCATACTAAACTCCATACCCCATTCCTTGTAGTCCCATTCCCTTTCATCCCATTTACTCTTATCCCATACCCCATCCCCATCCCATCCCCATCCCCTAGTTGCATTTATTTTACATATCCTCCTTTTAGTCTTCTTCATTTGGTTTATTTAAATACTCCTTACCCTCTTTTATTTATATCCCTTTCACACTTTCTGCACTTTTTTGGTCTTTTTAGTTCTTTATTTTGACCCCCTTTCATTTGATCACACTCACTTTTTGTTTGCTTATTTGGGGTTTAGTTTAGGGAAGAGATGGAGGGCAGGCAGGGGAGAGGTAGAGGGGGGAGGAGAGGGAGGGGGAGAGGAACAGGGTAGGAAAGGGGGGCAGGAAGGGGGGCAGGAAGCGGGGGTGGAAGCGGTGGGTGGACCCAGCCACTTGGTTCAAGATGAACAAGTGGCTGGGCCCAGTGGCGGGCAGAGTAGGGCTTCACAGTCCGGGAAACAGAGGGCATCGTCACAGGGGAAGGCCAAGGCGACTAGGGAGGCGAGGTTTTCGATGGAGGAGAAGGAGGCCCTCGTAGAAGCCTATATGGCCAGGTATAGGAGGCTGCAGCATCAGAAGACCACCCCGACTGCGAAGAGGAAGCTCTGGCATGAGATAAGGAATGCAGTCAATGCAGTGGGTGGCCGGAACAGAGATATGGACTCTATTAAACATCGCTACCGGGACTGCAAGATGGATCTTAAAAAAAAGTTAAGCAGGGAGGCCAGACATGCCGCAGGAACCGGTGGCGGCCCTGCACTGGAAATCGATTACTGCCGATGGGAGGAAATGTTGCGTCCCAGCATCTCCGAGGTGGATATAGTCGTATCGGAGGAATTGATACCGGGAACCTGCCATTCTCATCTGACGGTAAGTAAGCTCATTTAAGAATAAATTAACATACGAATGTATTTCAAGGGACACTATACGCAAACCTTTCCTTTCATGATTAAGGTAGAGAATACAATTTTAAACAACATTCCAATTTACTTATATTACCTAATTTGATTCATTCTTTAGATATACTTTAATGAAGAAATAGCCATGCACACGGTGAACCAATCACAGGAGGCAGCTATATGCAGCTACCAATCAGCAGCTTCTAAGCATATCTAGATATGCTTTTCATCAAAGAATATCCAGAGAATGAAGCTAATTAGATAAGAAAAGTACATTAGAAAGTTGATTATAATTGTATGCTTCTAAATCATGAAAGATAAAACATTGGGTTTCATGTCCCTTTAAGGATCAGATTAATGCTATTACGTTGTTTACACGCATTCACAATTACTTTGCGGTTACATCAGTATCTAGGCTATAGGTTAGGTGTGCATTTAAACAGACTGAAAACAAACGCTAAAACATTCAGATTGACCAGAGATATCACAAACACGGTTTAGAAAATGCAAAAATCGTATTGATTGTTAGATTTCAAAGTGGATTAATGAGGCTGCATTTGTAATTGTATCGTAAGCTAAGTAATTTAAAGCTTTATTTTGAAATATGCTAATATATACATTTATTTCTTTTTCAAATATACAGAGTCTGGGGAGGAGGCAGCACAGCAACTACAGGCTCCTCCTTTTCCCCGGGATGAGAGTGGTGGGGATGAATCTCCACCTCGGAGGGAAGAGGCCCCCCTTGACGAAGAGGCCCCCCTTGACGAAGAGGCCCCCCAAGCAGAGGAAGAGGCAGTGGAAGCAGAGGCCCCTCAAGGACCAGCAGGCCACCGTGCACCAGCAGGCCGCCGTGCACGGGCACCCCGCCGTGCACAACAAGAGGAAATAGCGGAGGTGCGGGTTCTACTAGACTACATTGACCAGATGCGTAACTCCCGGATCCAAAATATAGAAGGCAGAACTAGAATTCTTGAAGGGCAAAACAAAATCATTGAAGGCCAAACCCAAATCATACACCTCCTTACTCGAATAGAAGAAAGCCAAAACAGAACCTTTCGACTCCAACAAGAGATGTTTAATTTCTTCCGGGAGGCGCATGCTGGTCTGCCTCCTGCTGGGCCTCCTGCTCCTGGGCCGCCTCCTGCTCCTGGGCCGCCATCTGCTGGTCCTCCTGCTGCTGGGCCTCCTGCCGGGCCATCTTCTCCTGCCGGGCCATCTTCTCCTGCCGGACCATCTTCTCTTGCCGGGCCATCTTCTCCTGCCGGGCCATCTTCTCCTGCCGGGCCATCTTCTCCTGTCGGGCCATCTTCTCCTGTCGGGCCATCTCCTCCTGCCAGGCCATCTCCTCATGCCGGGCCATCTCCTCCTCCTCACCTTGGTCGTCCCAGTACTCTTCCTTCCACTCTTCCCACAACATCTCCAATGAGAACTCGTCGGAGTCGGCAGTTGACCCTCCCAGAGCCTCAGCCCCGTGGGAAGAGGGGAAGGAAGAGGAAGTAAGTATTTGTTTTCATGTTTAATTATTTTTTATTTAATGTGTAATGGATAGGTATGTGATGATGTGTTTTTCATACACTTGTGGACCACACTCTGTATATAATCTGCTTCTATGGGACCGGGTCCATGGAGGCAGATTGTTTGCAGAGTGTGGGTTATAAGTGTGTGAAAACCACATCACATACCTATCCTTGTTCATGATATTGATTGGTTTCTGTGATGTGATGTCCAAACTGTTTCCCGAATCGCAAACAAAATTACCATTACAATTATCCATGATGGCATATTACTGTTTGAATGCCAATAACACAGCTTAAAGGGACAGTCAGAACATTATTGATTACAAAGAAAACACTGTATTACGCATTATCAAGTTTGAAAGAACAAAACATGGAGAAATACGTGTGACTTATGTGCTTACCCTTGTATCTATGCCTATGAAAAATGACCACTTATTTGTTGTTCTGACATAACAACATTTTACACAATCAATGATCAATACATGGTAAATATGCTGTATGAGCTCAAGGTTTTATATATACAAATGCTATCCAAATGCCCTCTAGTGGTCAAATTGCATTCTGATTACATGCACTCTTCAAGCTCTAAGAAATGAGCACACGAACCTCATAGGTTTAGCTAGCAAATCAAAATAAACAAAGAAAAATGATTATTGGTGACAAAATTTGATATCATTGATATTACAAAATTGACTTTTTTAAGAATGCAAAACATTATTTGTTTTCGAAACTGTCCCTTTAACAAAATTACATATGCTAACATATAAGATTTGGTGATTGTTGGTATATCTACATGTACTTGTTCAAACAAGAAATATTGAAAAAAGATTTATATTGACGTGTTAAATAAAGTCTATTTTCTTAAAGAGACATTGTGTTATTTTTTTTTTGAAAGACATTTGTTTTAACAATGAATATGGTTTAAAGTCCTTTTAGGAGTGAAAATAATTAAATATGCTAACAATAGTATATTTGTAGATTAACCAATGTGGAACTCATACATGATAAAAAATCAACATTTGCATTAAAGGGACAGTATACTATCTTTTTCACAGAACTGCATGTAATAGACACTACTAGAAACAACAAGATTAACATATACTGATATCAAAATAAATATTAAAAAGCTTTAAACACTTTCAAAGAAAATCGGGTTATCTCTATTGAAAAGATAGATAGAACCCCCATTACAACCGTAAAACAAGACAATACCCCATCATTAACATATGAAAAGACCCTTTACACAAACAGGAGAAAGCTGGAGATGGTACTCACATGAAACTTTGAGGCTTGGCGAGGAGTCTGAAAATTACTTCAATTTTATTTGAACAGAAGCAAAAGTAGACATGTATTTGGTAAACAATGGACTATATAACTAGAGACCAAATAAAATATTTTTGCTTTTAAGGTGAGTGTCTAATGAACCTTTAATAAAATATACAACGAAATTACATTTAGAAGAAGTCGGCATCATATATTTAGCATATGATAAAGATAAATGCATATTGATTACTTTATTCTAATACAATAGCGCATATTTATGAATTACATATCTTTAACATTAAACACAACAGTCATTTTTCATAAAAAGGAACATATTGTTGACAAACATATTAAACAAGATGGACTATAGAGATTTGCACTTGCCTCGAAATATCTTATGCATGAAAAATTTTGCTTGCGTTCATTTATTCAACCAGACATCCAGCAAAACAGAATGTGGTGGTCTTTATCAGCTATGGGTCAACAATGTAACATGATGCATACAATCCATATTCGCCATGGTTTTAAACTTGTCTTCTCATTCACAAACATGTGTAACATGCACAAACAAATATTGCGGGACTACGTAATACAATCAGACGTTTTTTTACACCTTTGCATGTGACGTCTTAATTAACATGGCGCTTCCTTGATCACGTAAGAACGCAATCCAATAAAAGGCGCATTCTTGATCACGTAAGAACGCAATCCAATAAAAGGCGCATTCTTGATCACGTAAGAACGCAATCCAATAAAAGGCGCATTCTTGATCACGTAAGAACGCAATCCAATAAAAGGCGCATCCTTTATCGCGTAAAAACGTCAGTCAATACAAGGAATCATTGGACAGCCTGGCAGGTGACGTCTTAAGCAACATGGCACATCCGAGATCGCTGAAAAACCGCAGCCAATACAAGGACTCAGTTGACAGTTTGGCATATCAATAAGAAACGTATTTATATTTTAGTAACTAGTATGTGTCTAGATTGCTATCTAGGAATGTCACGATAGATAACGAAATACTGTGATCTATAAAATATAATACATTATCGAAAATAAGGAGATATTTCATTAGAAGCAGAGGATTTATAACTAAACTATTTATCAAGCAGCATTTTTTCATTAAAAATTAAATCAATATTGGTTACACGATTATGTACGACATTGCAATTTGAAATATATTGTTACAATAAATGTAAATATTTGGATTTTTGTGTTTCCTGTCCCTTTAAAAGAAAATTAATGCTAGGAGATGCATTAGTAAAATAGGGATGTGTTAGATATTATATGTTAAAGGGACAGTCAACCACAGAAATTGAATTATAAAAAATATAGATAATCCCTTTATTACACATTACTCATTTTTGAACAACAAACACAGTTATATATTAATATACATTTTACTTCTGTTATTATCTTGTATCTAAGCTTCTGATGACTGCACCATTATTTAGGTTCTTTTGACAGACATGCAGTTTAGCCAATCAATGCTCACTCCTAGGTCACTTTACGTGCATGATCTCAATGTTATCTATATAAAACATGTGAACTAATGCCTTATAGTAGTCAATATTTTTAAAACATTAGAGGCAGTCTTCAAGGTCGAAGAACTTAGCATATGAACCTCCTCTGTTTACCTTTCAAATAACTATAACAAGAGAACAAAGCTAAATGTTGAATTAAAGCTAATTAGGAAGTTGGTTACACTCGCATGCCCTATTTAAATCATGAATCATCTTTTCGGACTTGACTGTCCCTTTAACTATAGCTATGGTGTATATCTTTAACATTTAAAAGATACACATGAGAAATACATATGCCATTGATGTTTTAAGATATGTTTAGATTGTTTTGGAATAACAATAATGACACATGTATTGATCAAACGTGTCATTTATTCAAGTTGAAATATGGTCAGCCTACCTATAGCCATATATGGGAGGAGAAGTATTTTTTACAAATATTTTGAAAAACATATTCCTCATCTAAAATATGCGCATTACACACAGAGATTGATTTGGTTACACTACTACAATAAGATAGAATTGAAAATGAAATACATGTGCTGTCAACATTACAATAAGATTGTTTATTAATAAGATTATATGTCCTTGTTCATGTAAAAAGGACAAAAACGCTTTAGAAATGGAAATCCATTCATTAACAATTGTGCTCAGCATCACTTAAAGGGACATGATTTTTTTATTTTAAAAAGAGGATACACAGGGGCGGAGCCTAGCCATAGCTGAACATGGCTGCTTTCTAGAAAAGCTCTGATGTCCCTGCTGAACTTACGCTAAAATAAGTGCATATATCAAATAATTTTAAGCAGAAAATAGCATTTTTGACTATCCTAACGTTAATCCTCTAATCGGAGACACTTTTTACAACTCAGAGGCAGCTTAATAGCCGCAGCTACACTTGATAACAGCTCCGCCATCACTGGGCCTGACCGCACCCGGAGGGAGTGATCGCACTCAAATACCTCCGATTCACAAAAAACGTTACCGATTAGGAGGAGGATCACAAACGGTGCATTATAGCACCGGGAACAAGCTACACTGGCATACCTCCGGAGCCGTCCTGCACTAAGGTGAACTTGCGCGCTGTGGCGCACATACCGAGGAGACTAACGGCTACATCGACTGAGGCTATCTGCAAGCTGCGATCAGGAGGAACTCTATACCGGACACTGACCTCCTTCACGGTGAACCCTCACAGCCTGTTCAGACAGCGTAGCGGATTGGGAGTGGAGCAGGCCCAAACAAGACCACAACATCAGGTCTAGCCACGTGGCGAACGGAACTGACACTCTCCATCTAACACTTATAAGGTACTGAACTCTACTATCCCCTTACCAGTACTACATCCCAGGACCTCCTAGTGGGTTCTGTATGTGAGGCTTCTTATGTGAGATCAGTGGAATATCCACGGCTACAACTGCATAGGCCGCAGACACTGCATGCAAAGCAAATCCATTAGACTGCTACTATAATTTCAGTGCCTCAGTTTCCTCAAGATAAATCTAACCTCTTATAGTATAATAACGGCTGCATGTACGTTGCCACCACTACCTTACAGAGACATAATTCTTATTAAACTCTTGTCATATGGCCTGTTACACTGCTTTCAGTTCATACATTTTGGGCTGGTGGTGTATATGTAATGACCAGCAAAAGACAGGCTAGACTCCCTAAGAATTCTCAAACCACAGTGATGGACAATTTTTTAATTGCAAATGAATCTACAGCTCCTCTGGAGAAGCCTGAGACACAACAGAAAAGAGTAGCTGCACAGATTCATAATACTGACACAATGCACACCCACCAAAACTGTGTGACCAAAGAAGATATAAAGCTTCTCTCATCCAAAGCAGATATAAAAGAGGCCATGAGAGATTTTAAATCTATGTTTCACGAACTTAAGCGAGATATTTCAGCTGTAGACCGCAGGGTAACCCAGGTAGAAGAAAAGCATGAGGTACTCAGCTCTGATCTCCAGCACCAAGCTAGCTTTCTACAGGCGCAAGAGAGCACAGTACATACACTGCTAGACAGAATAGAGGACCTCGAGAACCGCAGCAGGAGGAACAACCTCAGACTGCGAGGAGTTCCAGAGTCAATCGAACCCCCTGCTATACAGGAATATATTCAAGATTTTGTCAAGTATCTCAGAAATGAAATTATGGGTCCTGAGATCCAGATTGAAAGGGCACACAGGGCGCTGCGCCCTAAACCTCCAGGACGGGCCCCACCTAGAGACATCATTTTAAAGCTACTATCCTTTAAAGAAAAAGAAGAAGTCCTTCGATTAGCTAGAAACAAGCAACAGATAGAATTTAGAGGTGTTGAACTGCAAGTATACTCAGATCTGAGTCCAGCTACTCTCCAAAAGAGGAGGGACCTCAGGTTTGTCACCTCTGCCTTAAAAGCCAATAGAATCCCATATAGATGGGGTTTTCCTACCAGCCTCATGGTCACTAAAAATAATGTTACACATGTCCTCAAGACACCATCAGATCTCCCGTCCTTCAATCAGGCTCTTGGCCTCAATATAAGACTTCCTGTAAAGGCCCCTGTAGCCCCGGAGGGCCCAGCAGAAGGGGAACCTAGCGGCCTGCAACATCTCCCAGACTGAACATAAGGAACATTTCTTTTTTCCTTTTTTCTTTCACTATTTGGACGGTATGACCTACCTTCCCTAGCAGTAGCCCTGAAATTGGGCTTTAACCTCCTGGACACTGAGAACCACCTCAGATAAGTTATAACCTATTAGTGTTTTAAATTGTTACAATCCTTAACTGATGGTAATCCCTATGATCAATCCATAGTATAACATTGGTAGCAATACCTGATGCATGTATATAATTACAGTACTAATGATGTTCAGTTGTGTGTGCACATGTTTGATTACTTATATGTTATTACTTTACGGACCAGAGCTTGTTTCTGTAACTGTCACCATGATATCCCTATATGTTGCTAGGTTTTGATTGAATTATGGCTCATCTGACTACGCTAGTTTATTACACACAGTTAGACGGGAATACCCTATCTAGGATGAGGCAAATAGAGGGAACACTGTTAAGATAAAAACTCTGAGACATAAGTCTCTGGCCCCGCAGTACCATTCTCCTGGAGCAGATTCCAGAAGCCCTTAATCTAAGCCCCTTACTAAATAAGTAGAGCTATAGTTATGCTTGTATTAATAATAACCAAGAACTATGGGATAAAGGGATATATTATATAGAGGATTTCTAGATTTAACGCAACCCATAGAATAATGTTAGTAGCAAAACCAGATGTTTGTCTATAATTATAACACTAATGATGTTCAATTGTGTCTATACATATGTGGCTACTTATATGTTATTACCTGGACCAGAGCCTGATCCTATAGTTACCATCACAATATCCAGGGGTATTGATAAGATCTTACTGAATCATGGCTCATCTGACCCAACTGGTTTGTTACTCACAGTCCAATGGAGGTACCCTAGCTAGTACGAGGCAAATAGAGGGAACACTGTTAAGATAAAAACTCTGAGACATGAGTTTCCGGTCCCACAGCCCTAATCTTCTGGAGTAAATTCCAGAAGCCCTTACTCTACGCCCCTTCCTAAATAAGTAGAGCAATAGTTATGCTTGATTTAATAATAACCAAGATCTGTGGGATACAAGAAAATATTATACAGCCGATCCCTAGACTTATAGACTAGTATATAAGAAGAGAATGTTTTAGAATAAATAATGCTGTTAAACCCATAGGACAAATTGGGACCGAACAGAGGATATATAACCGTCAGGCCTTCCTCTCCCTAGAAAACTTAGTTTTGATCTTTATAGGGGTCTTCCCTTACCCAACTGAGGCAGAAAACACCCAAGAAGCATATAAGTGGTTGATAACAATCCTATTTGCCACAGGTACATAAAACACCTGAAAGCAATTACTAAATTTATCAAGTATCATAAGGGGCAAGGACCCTCGCATCACATAGACTAACATCCTCATATTAGGTTTTCCCCTGGAATTTGGAAAGAGGTTCATCACAAGAACCCTCCCAGAAATATATGGAGGGTAGGTCGGGAAAAATGCACCTTTTTCTATGCACTTATTACTGTTGTTTATTTTTTCAATGTTAAATATATGTAGCGTAAGTAGGCGGGGAACACTACCCCTGCTTTTGTTGTTTATTAGTGTTATCCGTTCCTTTCTAGACGGATTAGTTTCTGCACAATACCAGTTACAGTTTCTTTCTATAACAAAGACTCTGTTATACAGAGTGCTTCACATTTAAGCTTCCCTCACTGTGACGTGACTCACTCTTCCCTATCCCTTGTAAGTATTTCTTGGTTTTCCTAACTTTAGTCTATTCTTCTCTACCCTTTTTCTTTTTCCCGCTATCCTTTCCCTCCCTCTGCACCCCGCCCCCCCCCCCCCCCCTTTTCCCCTTTTTTTTTTTTTTTTTTTTTTTTTTTTCTTCTTCTCTATCTCTCCCAAAATAATAAGGTAAACATGACGAACCCACGCCTGGGAATTGTATCCCGTCCCATAGAATTAATTTCGATAAATGCAAAAGGCCTGAATAGCCCAGCTAAGAGATCTATGGTGCTGAGAGACTTACATAGACAGGGAGGTAACATCGTTTACCTTCAAGAAACACACTTTGCTATAGGCCATGAACCCCGTTGGTATAGTCGCCAGTACCCGTTGGCCTTCTTCGCCTCAGGTCCCCAGAAAAAAAATGGGGTGGGTGTCCTATTCAGTGCAGACTTACCATTCAAACTTGCAGAAATATATAGAGACCCAGAGGGTAGATATCTGATCCTCACAGGTTCACTATACAATAGACCTATAACATTAGTTAATGTTTATTCCCCTAATCAATCTCAGCAGGTCTTCCTTCAGAAAGTAATTCACAAAATGCACGAGATCCAATCCGGTATTCTATTCTTGGGTGGTCATCTAAATGCCTCCTTGGACCGAGCCCTAGATACCTCCGATGGCCTCTCCAGCGTCCCTCATAAATCGCTTAAACGCATACTAACCACCCTCAGGGACTCAGCACTACATGATGTTTGGCGGTTGCACCACCCTACATCTAAGAATTACACATTTTACTCTCACCCGCATAGAAAATACTCCAGAATCGATTACTGGTTTACAGACACGATCGGACTCACACTCTCCACGAACAGCAATATACTCCCCATTACATGGTCAGACCATGCTCCGGTCACATGCACCGTATTGTGGTCTAATGTACCAGCCACCCCATACATCTGGAAGATGGATGACCTCCTCCTGGAGGATCCAGTATTTAAACTGGAAATAGAAAGGGCACTAATGGAATATTTCCAAATACACAAAGACTCGGATTCCCAGGCCTCAGTGATCTGGGAGGCTCATAAATGTACAATCAGAGGCCTCTTTCTCAAGCGAAAGGCTGGAATAATAAGGGGAAGGAGAGAGAAATATCGCAAGTTGCTCGCTGATGTAGAATCAGCGGAGCAAGCACATAAAAGAATACCAGCAGATATTACACTAGCCGAGAGATTGACTCAAGTGAGATCGGAACTCATGAAGTTCCTTCAAGTAGACTATCAAAAAGCTGCCTTAATCTTGAGGCAACAATTTTACGAACAAGGAGATAAAGCTGGACGTCTACTAGCCAGAGCAATAGCGAGGAAAAAAACCAAACATTATGTATATAGCATGACTCATTCAGATGGGGGTCAGAGAGAAGACGGTAAATCAATTGCTGAGATCTTCGGATCTTACTGTGAGAGCCTCTATAACATACAGAGAGTAGATGATGTAGGAGATGAGCCCCCCTCTCGGGCACGAGAAACGCAACAGATATTGGAATACCTAGAAAGAGTGGAGGTCCCTAGGCTCTCCGACCAAGATTCCGGGGCACTGGAATCTCCATTCACACTATTAGAAATTAAACAAGCCATTAAGGATCTAGCAACAGGGAAAAGTCCAGGTCCGGATGGATTTGGAACTAAATACTATAAAACATTCTGTGACATTTTGGCACCAGAAATGTTGATTCTTTTTAACCGGCTTTCTGACTCTCCGATCCTGCCTCATACGATGCTCGAAGCACATATCACAGTAATCCCTAAGCCCAACAAACCAGACAATAGACCAGAGAACTATCGTCCTATATCTCTACTAAACTCAGATATCAAGATTCTGGCGAAAGTTATAGCTAACCGCATAAACAAATACTTACCACAACTGATCTCTACTGATCAAGTGGGATTTATTCCGAAACGAGAGGCAAGGGATAATACCCTAAAAGTCCTCCAGATTATAACGCATGCCCACAACACTGGAACCCCTCTGGCCCTGGTCTCCACAGACGCAGAAAAAGCGTTTGACCGGGTCAGTTGGGAGTTTATGCGACACACTCTGGAGAAATTTGGGCTGGGCTCTAAATTTATAAATCAGATCATGTCCCTGTACTCGGCGCCGAACGCTAGAGTTAGGGTGAATGGAGTACTCTCTGACGCCTTTACAATTCGTAATGGGACCAGGCAGGGATGTCCCCTGTCTCCGCTCTTGTTCGCATTGACAATTGAAGTCTTGGCGAGCAGGATCCGGACAAACCCAGAAATACATGGTGTCCTTGTGGGAAGTGATGAACACAAGCTTGCCATGTACGCAGACGACGTCTTGCTTATGATATCGGATGTGAGGGGGTCCCTGACGGTGGCCCTAGAGGAGTTCAAACTCTTTGGCACAGTATCGAACTTTCTTCTAAACCCTTCCAAGTCAGAGATTATGAATATCTCGATCCCCCACATCGACTTTCAAATTTTGGAAGGTACATGCCCAATAAAAATAGCACATGGCAAACTAAAATATCTGGGTATTCACTTAACCCCATGCATAAAAGAGACTGTAGACATGAACTACAAGGGCATAAGAGACGAGATCATTAAAGATCTATCGTCTTGGAGAAATAAAACCATCTCTTGGATGGGCCGCATCGGAGTGGTTAAAATGAATGTGTTGCCACGAGTGTTATATGTCATGCAGACCATCCCACTATCGGCGGCCTCGCACATCATTCATCAAATACAGTCTGCTCTTGAGTCCTATATTTGGAGAGATCTAAAGCCTAGAATCAAAAGGAAAACTACCTTCCTCCCTCGGAATAGAGGCGGACTAGGTATTCCAGACCTGAGAACGTATCATACGGCAATATCCCTTCAACGATTGGTGGAATGGTGTCATAACTCGGCCCAAAAGGCCTGGGTTCAGGTCAATGGCGCGCTGCTGAAGAGGGGCAACGTGGGAGCTCTCGCGTGGACCCCCTCTAAAGACAGACCTCTAGAGGTCAAACTCTACCCAATGATCGAGGAAGTGTTCTCGACTTGGGATAAACTGATTAAAACAGCCACCTACGTATCGACACAATCCTCACCAATCACATCAATCAGAGAAAATCCTGATATGGAATTTCTATCAAGGCTCAATTTCCCGAACAAGACCTACAGCCTTGGTGACTCAGCAATGTATAATATACTCTGTCAAGGTAAATTGAAATCACAAGCGGCATTAGTTGAGTGGAACAGGGGGGCTTTTGCCTCATGGTTCACAGTGACACAGACACGGCACTACCTTGACACTCATAAAGCCAAACCGGACTTGACTAGACGCAGAACACATTTTGAAACCTTGTGCACAATGTCCGCGCCTCCATCTCATTTGATATCTCAGATTTATAGAATGTTACAGCTAGGCGGGGATGACTGCCTTCCGGGTTACACACAGACATGGCAAAACGAGCTGGGCCTAGAAATTGGACCCAAAGAGTGGAACAAGATATTTGACAAGACAAGGAGAGCCTCAATCTCGGCTAGAATTCAGGAAACACAATATAAATTGCTGAGCAGGTGGTACTTGACCCCCCAAAGGTTAAAACACATATACCCTCACTCAAATGGGGGATGCTGGAGAGGGTGCGGAGAAAATGGCACCCTATTGCATATTTGGTGGACCTGTCCCCTACTAACACCTTACTGGAATGATATAATGGCTGAAATGAGTAGGGTTCTCGAGGTGATCATCCCTCCTAATCCAAGTTACTTATTATACCATCAATTACCTAAGATCACAAGGGAAGACAAATCCAGGCTCTTCCTGGTGATGCTCAATTGAGCAAAAAGCTTGATTCCCGTGTACTGGAAAAAACAGGCCACCCCGAGTGTTCAGGAGTGGAAAACTAAAGTAGCAGACCTGCTGAGACTTGAAAGATATCATTACCTTAAAATTTGAAAACTGGACATACACGAGATGATGCTGCTGACCTGGGAGGGACGAGGACTGTGAGTTAATAACGTGAGAGAGGTTCATTTCCTCCCAACCCCCCCCCCCCCCCCCTTTTTTTTTTTTTTTTTTTTTTTTTTCTTCACCCCCCCTCCTTCTCCCCCTCCTCTCTTTTTGCCCTGTAGCCCTATCCTACTACTTCTTTCTTCCTAAAGCATTATCTTTAAATCGAGTGCAGTATTATAAGCAGCTGTGTGAGGAGTGTAAGCTGCTAAAAGCTATAAATACCGTATGATCTGTACCCGAGGATTTATATTTTTATTTTCTTCTTATGTTTTTGCTGTTATTTTAACTGGTATCACTAAACAGTTGCAGTTGGATGTTCGAGTAATGTAGTCGGTACACATTTCTGCAGTACCCGACTAGGTTTTTTTTTCTTATACTGTTTGAATTGAACTAATTCCTATCTGCGAAATTATACAAGCAAACCTTAATAGTACAGATGTTTGCAAATTATGTACAACTGACATTGTATTGTACTCATATTAATGCTCTGTATTTTTCTTATTTCGCCAATAAAGCTTTTTTTTTTTTTAAAAAAGAGGATACACAGAGACAATACTATTTCAATAAAATGAACACTTTACAGGGATTATATCATTGTATCAATCCTCAGATCATTTGTTAAAGGTGCATCAATTCACGCAGAGTTTATAAATACACACATGGATGTGAAATTTGCAATATACATATATATACACAAATAAAAATCTATATATACATATATAAAATAATTACTATGCTAATCATAATCATGCAATGATAAAGCTTGACGAAAAATATATAAAGACAAATAATAAAATTAAATTGGAAATGATAATCTTAAAGTCATTTACAATTGTATTACATATATGATTCAGGAAACACCATTATTTTTGCTAAGGTCCCTTTAAGGATCAACCAGATAAAATAGAGATTTCAATCAATGACATGAATAAAGAGGACAAAGAATCGTGGAATGGAATGACATGTCTTTTATTAGTATGTCAGAAAACATCAACAACGTTTATAAATAATATTTTAAAGATCAGGAAAATTGGAGCCATTTGACAAGGTAACAGAGTGCATCACAGTCCATGAAGAGAGTAGCCAAGGGCCAGCATAGCCACATTGGAGCCATATGACAAGGTAACAGAGTGCATCACAGTCCATGAAGAGAGTAGCCAAGGGCCAGCATAGCCACATTGGAGCCATATGACAAGGTAACAGAGTGCATCACAGTCCATGAAGAGAGTTGCCAAGGGACAGCATAGCCACATTGGAGCCATATGACAAGGTAACAGAGTGCATCACAGTCCATGAAGAGAGTAGCCAAGGGCCAGCATAGCCACATTGGAGCCATATGACAAGGTAACAGAGTGCATCACAGTCCATGAAGAGAGTAGCCAAGGGCCAGCATAGCCACATTGGAGCCATATGACAAGGTAACAGAGTGCATCACAGTCCATGAAGAGAGTTGCCAAGGGCCAGCATAGCCCCATTGGAGCCATATGACAAGGTAACAGAGTGCATCACAGTCCATGAAGAGAGTAGCCAAGGGCCAGCATAGCCACATTGGAGCCATATGACAAGGTAACAGAATGCATCACAGTCCATGAAGAGAGTTGCCAAGGGCCAGCATAGCCACATTGGAGCCATATGACAAGGTAACAGAGTGCATCACAGTCCATGAAGAGAGTTGCCAAGGGCCAGCATAGCCACATTGGAGCCATATGACAAGGTAACAGAGTGCATCACAGTCCATGAAGAGAGTTGCCAAGGGCCAGCATAGCCACATTGGAGCCATATGACAAGGTAACAGAGTGCATCACAGTCCATGAAGAGAGTTGCCAAGGGCCAGCATAGCCCCATTGGAGCCATATGACAAGGTAACAGAGTGAATCACAGTCCATGAAGAGAGTTGCCAAGGGCCAGCATAGCCCCATTGGAGCCATATGACAAGGTAACAGAGTGCATCACAGTCCATGAAGAGAGTTGCCAAGGGCCAGCATAGCCCCATTGGAGCCATATGACAAGGTAACAGAGTGCATCACAGTCCATGAAGAGAGTAGCCAAGGGCCAGCATAGCCACATTTGAGCCATATGACAAGGTAACAGAGTGCATCACAGTCCATGAAGAGAGTAGCCAAGGGCCAGCATAGCCCCATTGGACCCATATGACAAGGTAAAAGAGTGCAACAGGCACAACAATAAAAAAAAGGCCAAATGGCAACCATAATAAACAACATCAACATGTGGATGGAGGATTCTTATCTGCACCCTTGGAGCATCTCCAGATCCTCCACTTACTGGTCATCCCCTTCATCGTCCTGTGCCTGTCCAGCTACAGATTCAAGCATAGAATTCCACTGCCTCATCTGACGTAGAGTCATATGCTGAACATGTAGCTGGGCCTGCATGATGTCGTTCATCCCTCTCAGGACAGCTGCGTTCCTCAACACGGCCTGCTCTACGCGGGCTAGAGCTTCTAGCGTGAGCCATGTTGAGTCACAGCCTAAAATAAAGAAAAAATAAAATATTAATGATAATTACACAACAGAACAAAAAATAAGCAAAGATACATTGTCATCATAAAGACAAATCATTCTTTAAATTAATTTGTTGACATTGATTATTTACACATGAAATATGTTATTCAGACAGACCTAAACCATTAAAGGGACATTTTACTCCAACATGTTGTCCCCTTTAATTGGTTTTTGATGATCCACTTTTACAGCTTGAGTGTCTAAAATCTTGTAAAAGGATTTACATTGTACTTACATTAGCAATTTAAATATTTTAGTTATACTGTGGTAGGCACACCTATCCTTAAACATTTTGGCGTTGAGGACAAGCTGTGTAAACATAGCAACCAGAAGAAATTACATTCCCACTGGGTTATACAAGAGATAATGTATGAACATTTGTACATAAATTGTTGGATCCAAGTAGTGGTGATTGGTATACGTAGTGATATCAAATTAAAGGGACACTAAACCAAAATATTTTAGTTACTGATTCAGATAGAGCATGACATTAAAAAGAATTATTAATTTACTCCTATTCTTTAAGTGTTAGAATTCTCTAGCTATATTTTAAATGCAAGAATGTAAGTTTATAGGGCAGGCCATTTTTGGTTATCAACTTTGGTTGTCCCTGTTGATTGATGGATACATTCATCCAACAATAAAGAAATGATGTCCAGATTTTGTTTTAATAAAAAATAATTAGAGGCATTTCTTTGTTTCAATAAAGATAGAAAGAGAATGAAGAATAATTGATAAGAGTAGTAAATTAGATATTTGATTAACATTTCATGCTCTATTTGAATCACAATAGAAACAATTTGCCTTCAGTGTACCTTTAAGTCTCTTATAATGTTGATTTTGAATGATACTTACAGCTGTGCCTGGGAAGGACAATCCGACACCCAGGACAATGAAGGTTGAGACAGGGGGGAGGGATGGGGTTGGGGAGGGATGGGATTGGGTAGGGGAGGGATGGGCTGCTGCTCTGGGGTAGCCCGTACAGCTGGGGAGTGGTGAGTTGGGGGCTGGGCAGCTGGGGTAGCTGTACGGGCCAAAAGACGGGGAGAGCGGCAAAGGGGGACGAAGGGGCGTTTTTTGGGAGGGATAGGATAGGACAAATGGGAAGGGCCGGGAGGGTCTGTGGTCTGTGGAGGGGCAGGGGGCTGGGCAGGGGGCTGGACAGGGGACTGGGCAGGGGCAGGGGATTGGGCAGGGGCGGAACAATGATGACCAGAAGAGGAGGATCCATCTGAAATAAATAATAAAAATATATTAACATCTCATACATCATGAAATCAAATCAACGCATTTCAACTTGATTATGTTTGCAATATACTTAGAAGTGTGTTTGAATTTCTAAACAATGATGACATGAGGATATGGTATGCATATAGGCACTCAGATGAATAGCAATGACTGTCTGTACAATTATAAAATTATTATTGTGGTTTGGCCTGGAATATGCATGTGACATCATGATGGCATGAATTAGAAATCCAAAGATTTTAAATAATCCAAGCATATCTTCATGCTGCCTGAAATATAAAGGGGGCAGTAGTGTATTTGAACAGACCAATAATATTCCTTTTTAAAGTGCAAAAGCTGTAGACTTTGAATATCTTCAATAAAATGATTTCCAATAAAGAAACATGTTGGATACATGTTAGATATATTTCACATACCATCAGACTTCAAGGGAGCCTCTTCCTCCTCCGTCCCACATGTTAAATCAATCTCTGTAAAACATAACATGTTGTGTACACGTTAAGATCAGATATTATAACATATGTTACTGTTGCTCAAAGACACACATCAATGTTGCATTAAAGATATACACACCCAAAGTTATGATTTACATCATTTTGATGGAGCATACAAATGACATTAGATTTGTTATTCTCAATGATTCAGATTCTCGATTTATTGTTTGTATTAATTTTAAAATCATAAAAGCATAGTACATTGAACATTTAAGATTTCTCATGTGTGTATCACTTGATGATTGTTGTCAAAATTGAACATGGAAACAAACATATGCTATACATCTTCTGAATAACAAAGGTGTAGACTAAGAAAATTTTAATTCTTAATCTTTCAATATTAAAATAAAATTAATATATAATCAGAGGAGTAAATTATATGTTTGTTTCAAATGTTATGCTTCATCAGAATCATCCTCATAATATTGATTACCAATACACCTTCAATGACATATAAATGAGTCAATGGACTTACCAGAAGACCGCAAAGGCAGCTCTGCGTCGGTGCTGGATCCCTCTGGGCTCCCCACAACAACTCTCTCTATGAATGATATAGATATATATTAGTGAACACATTTGGGATAGCACTAAATCACATCTGTATCGATTTCTAAGAATAATCAACTTGAAAATGTGAAGAATGGAGCAGTCATTAGAATAAAAAATGCTTGACTGAATCAAGGGGATTCTGTAAAAAATGATGTATTTAACATATGTTTAATTTCTGACTATATTAGACATCAAACTCATCTCATACGATGCTATTGCATATCTAAATATACCCATTGATCAATGTTCTTAAAAGAATACACTCAAACCACATTTTGAATAACAGCTGTTGACAAATATAAACAAAGACATGTGGCACATCGAGCAATGTACAGTAAACACATACACTGTGTGCAGAATTATTAGGCAAATGAGTATTTTGACCACATCATCCTCTTTATGCATGTTGTCTTACTCCAAGCTGTATAGGCTCGAAAGCCTACTACCAATTAAGCATATTAGGTGATGTGCATCTCTGTAATGAGAAGGGGTGTGGTCTAATGACATCAACACCCTATATCAGGTGTGCATAATTATTAGGCAACTTCCTTTCCTTTGGCAAAATGGGTCAAAAGAAGGACTTGACAGGCTCAGAAAAGTCAAAAATAGTGAGATATCTTGCAGAGGGTTGCAGCACTCTTAAAATTGCAAAGCTTCTGAAGCGTGATCATCGAACAATCAAGCGTTTCATTCAAAATAGTCAACAGGGTCGCAAGAAGCGTGTGGAAAAACCAAGGCGCAAAATAACTGCCCATGCAACATCACTGGAGTGCCCAAAAGCACAAGGTGTGCAATACTCAGAGACATGGCCAAGGTAAGGAAGGCTGAAAGACGACCACCACTGAACAAGACACACAAGCTGAAATGTCAAGACTGGGCCAAGAAATATCTCAAGACTGATTTTCTAAGGTTTTATGGACTGATGAAATGAGAGTGAGTCTTGATGGGCCAGATGGATGGGCCCGTGGCTGGATTGGTAAAGGGCAGAGAGCTCCAGTCCGACTCAGACGCCAGCAAGGTGGAGGTGGAGTACTGGTTTGGGCTGGTATCATCAAAGATGAGCTTGTGGGGCCTTTTCGGGTTGAGGATGGAGTCAAGCTCAACTCCCAGTCCTACTGCCAGTTTCTGGAAGACACCTTCTTCACGCAGTGGTACAGGAAGAAGTCTGCATCCTTCAAGAAAAACATGATTTTCATGCAGGACAATGCTCCATCACACGCGTCCAAGTACTCCACAGCGTGGCTGGCAAGAAAGGGTATAAAAGAAGAAAATCTATTGACATGGCCTCCTTGTTCACCTGATCTGAACCCCATTGAGAACCTGTAGTCCATCATCAAATGTGAGATTTACAAGGAGGGAAAACAGTACACCTCTCTGAACAGTGTCTGGGAGGCTGTGGTTGCTGCTGCACACAATGTTGATGGTGAACAGATCAAAACACTGACAGAATCCATGGATGGCAGGCTTTTGAGTGTCCTTGCAAAGAAAGGTGGCTATATTGGTCACTGATTTGTTTTTGTTTTGTTTTTGAATGTCAGAAATGTATATTTGTGAATGTTGAGATGTTATATTGGTTTCACTGGTAAAAATAAATAATTGAAATGGGTATATATTTGTTTTTTGTTAAGTTGCCTAATAATTATGCACAGTAATAGTCACCTGCACACACAGTTATCCCCCTAAAATAGCTATAACTAAAAACAAACTAAAAACTACTTCCAAAACTATTCAACTTTGATATTAATGAGTTTTTTTGGTTCATTGAGAACATGGTTGTTGTTCAATAATAAAATTAATCCTCAAAAATACAACTTGCCTAATAATTCTGCACTCCCTGTATTGATCACAATACCAAACCAAATTGACTTGTACAAATATGTAATCATGGTGCTGTTAGAGTATGCTTATATCTAGAAAGTAACTCAAACAGTGAATATGGGAATTATATATCAATATTGTTTAATCCAAAGAATGTAAGGATTAATGAATCTATTGTTTATCAAAGGGACACTGACATGATTTATTTCAATCAGTGATTTCACTGTTCAAACTGTTACAAATGATTTAACATTGACTCGTATTATAATTTTAATTTTTCTACATTTTAATCTTAAAGGCAGATAAGCAATATTGGATTCAATAAATATTGTTTGTTGAAGGTATCCACCAATCATCAATAAAAACCCAGGTTGGTCAACCAAAATGGAGATGCAGATAAACGTACATTCTTGATTTTAAAATACATTTAGCAATAGAATATTTAAAATATGATTATAGTATTATATTTAAATGTTGATTAATATTGCATGCTCTATCTGAATGACCACAGTAATAATTTTAGCTCAGTGTCCCTTTAATATAAAAAAATATTGATTTGACAATGTTGCTGTTAATGAATTCTCTACTCCATATGTTGATGTAATGAATGGGATGGAGCATGCAATTACAATCTAATATGTTAGTTAAGGATATCCTAGAAATTTTTTAATTATCCTCTCTTAAAGGGACATGAAGCTCAAAATGTGTAATTGTATACTTTTTGAAACTATGTACTACTGTTATCTGAACACATGATTTTAACTTTTGACCAAATACCAATTTATGCATAAAAAAACAGCCGGATAATACCAGTAATGCATTGTTTAACCTAAACCAAAATCAATATGTTTTTAGAAGAACTAAAACAATAGACTGAACCAATGTAGCTCATAAAATGTTTAAACCAAAAAATAAAATCACGTTTCCAAATCATTCAATGTAAAATTTAGTTGGCATGTCCCTTAAATGACGTGATCAATTTCAAAAATTGAATCTATATTTTTAAAATCAAAACATATGCAAAAGTGTGTGAATTTTGTCAAAATGTATCCAAATAAGATTAAGCAATACACAGGGGAAGAATATAAATTGGACATTCAAAGAATCTTACATTAAAATGAAGATATCAAGAATAGATGGGATATCTTAAATTCTAAAATAAATCAGATTAGTATTACAATGTAATCCTATGTTTTGTTTTTTTGTATTCTTATTTGTAAATATTTTACAAATCCATTTTGCGGATACATATAAATATTGAACAATGTGGATTTTGTATGTAATGTTCTGTCCATGTTTCTAAGACAAATGTCAATTAAAATGAGACATACCATACTGTAGCAAGCCCTGGCTTGAGGTTCCAGCACCAACATCACTATCTGTAATATATTAAATGAGGATTGGATATCATTAATACAAATGATGCCATGTTTAAAATCTTTACATTATTACCAAATCAATTAAAAACTATTAATCTTTTGGTAGTCCCATGAGTTAATTGTTTCATCAATTAAATTCATGACAAATATATCCTGTACTCTTATTTTCAATCAGTTGTGTTGTTTACTGTAGCTTTAATTATTTTTTGGTGTTATTTAATTCTCATCAATTGATGGACATATGTTATTATTTATTTTGATTCTGCTAGTCTTTTTTTTATTATGTATAATATTGAAAATAAGAATACTGTATTCTTCACATATATAATAATTCACATTTCATTTTGACCAACATGTGTAAAGCAATGCCGCTTACAGCAAACCCATGTTAACGTGTATGCACAATTCTAAATTTCGGGATCATTGCGCAATGATTCCAAGCGGAATTACGCATCCATCATTTGACCAACATGTGTAAAGCAATGACACTTACAGCAAACCCATGTTAACGTGTATGCGCAATTCTAATTTTCGGGATCATTGCGCAATGATTCCAAGCGGAATTACGCATCCGTCATTTGACCAACATGTGTAAAGCAATGCCACTTACAGCAAACCCATGTTAACGTGTATGCGCAATTCAATTTTCGCTCTGTGACGCATATTCTGTAGAGCGCAAGAAACATCATTCCTATTTCATGTGTCACTAATCTAAAATCAGATATCTAAACATCATATGTAGCGTATGTTGTGAGATCTATATAGGTTTAGTATCTGACTATATACACATTTCTTAAAAATCTAATCAAAATAATATATTATATGAAGTTGGATAGTTACCTGGTTCAGATTCTCTTTCATCTCCTCCCAGGCCACCGGACGGAGAAGCAGCTGCCCTGGCCCCCGAGTCAGGACTTTCGGATCCAGCAGCTGGGAGGGAAGAAGAGGAGGCCGAGGATGGCGAGGATCTAAATCTTTTGGGGACCTGGAGAGTGAGGAGCTCGCATAAAGTGACCTCATAAGGGAGTAGGTAGAGTTTCCGCGGGGCCTTTCTTTGGCCCCCTCTTTTACGGGCTTGTACCCACTCCCTTATGAGTTCGACTTTTTTGGTCAATCGCAACCTCATATCTCCGAATCTCCGCATGATCTGATCCTGGCTCCTCTGGACGTCACACACCAATTGGTGATAGACTCCCAGAGGGCCTTCTTAACAGGCGCATCTGTCAACCTCCTCTTGTTCCCAAACAGCTGGGGATAAAAGTCCTTGACGGCGTGGACCAGTGCAGCGCTCTCCTGCTTAGTAAACCTGGGAGGTTTCATGCCTGCTGGGTTGTAGAATATATAATATATAATACTAATATATACTGCCTGCAGGCATTAGAAAACTGAAAAAGATGGCAACGTGTAATGGACTTTTATATGGTGAAGTGAACATGAGATGCACCATGGGACAAGTTATCTGTACATCTGATTGGATAAAAGTTTGAAATATTGTTAGAATGTCTTTGAGACCATCCTGACTCAAGTTGTGTCTGTGTGATGAACTCTGATTGGCCGTTCCTTAATGTTTCATATCTTAGCAACTTCCATACACATACCTCCTGGTGGTGCTGTTACTTCATTTTTCATGTAGACTTATTTGTAACTCATGGGCCTGTCATGCGGATATGTGGGACGCAGATTTAATATCCGTGATCCGTTAAATATTAATGTTTAAATTCTCTTGAAAATCTAATACTGTCACATTATTAAATGTTGTAGACATTTCTCGATTTAATAACGGTCTGTTTCTTTAATACAAATATGTTGGATTAATACACATTTAATATTGTATGTCTTTATTGTTCATAAAATCAATTTCGTGACTTATTGTGAAGTATTGACATTGCTCTATTAAATGTATTTATAATGCACATTGATTGTGTGCTATTGCGTGACATTAGACTCTAATGTTTAAAGATGCAAATCTGGTGTTTCAAGATCCGTTTCCCACGCAACATTTCTGAATCTTCAAATTCAGGTTATAATGTCAGTAACTTGGATAATCTGTTTATAGATGTTAAACTACAGGTTTGTTTGTTTGTTTGTTATTAGTAAATAAACCTCGAGCTTGTATTTGTCTGAACTGCTCATATATGTATGCTGAACATAAATGTAATATTTCATATCCATTCAAATACCTCTATATCAACTATAATATGTATTCCTTTGTCTGATTGTGATACCTAATGTATGTAAGCTACAAATATTCTACATTCTTCCTGTGATTTTTAACTATCATGCATTGGTAAACCAACCTGGATAATGCATGGTCTTTGAAAGTCAATTCTGGAGAAAACAGTTGATCTTCAATAGGTGTCTTATTCATCATTTCAAAAATAGAGGACTGAAATACCATCTAAGAAATGAAAAATTAATCTAAGTGTCTGATTGTGATACCTAAATATCTAATTATGAACAAAGTATGACTAATGTATGTAAGCTACAAATATTCTACATTCTTCCTGTGATTTTTAACTATCATGCATTGGTAAACCAACCTGGATAATGCATGGTCTTTGAAAGTCAATTCTGGAGAAAACAGTTGATCTTCAATAGGTGTCTTATTCATCATTTCAAAAATAGAGGACTGAAATACCATCTAAGAAATGAAAAATTAATCTAAGTGTCTGATTGTGATACCTAAATATCTAATTATGAACAAAGTATGACTAATGTATGTAAGCTACAAATATTCTACATTCTTCCTGTGATTTTTAACTATCATGCATTGGTAAACCAACCTGGATAATGCATGGTCTTTGAAAGTCAATTCTGGAGAAAACAGTTGATCTTCAATAGGTGTCTTATTCATCATTTCAAAAATAGAGGACTGAAATACCATCTAAGAAATGAAAAATAATCTAAGTGTCTGATTGTGATACCTAAATATCTAATTATGAACAAAGTATGACTAATGTATGTAAACTACAAATATTCTACATTCTTCCTGTGATTTTTAACTATAATGCATTGGTAAACCAACCTGGATAATGCATGGTCTTTGAAAGTCAATTCTGGAGAAAACAGTTGATCTTCAATATGTGTCTTATTCATCATTTCAAAAATAGAGGACTGAAATACCATCTAAGAAATGAAAAATAATCTAAGTGTCTGATTGTGATACCTAAATATCTAATTATGAACAAAGTATGACTAATGTATGTAAGCTACAAATATTCTACATTCTTCCTGTGATTTTTAACTATCATGCATTGGTAAACCAACCTGGATAATGCATGGTCTTTGAAAGTCAATTCTGGATTAAACAGTTGATCTTCAATAGGTGTCTTATTCATCATTTCAAAAATAGAGGACTGAAATACCATCTAAGAAATGAAAAATTAATCTAAGTGTCTGATTGTGATACCTAAATATCTAATTATGAACAAAGTATGACTAATGTATGTAAGCTACAAATATTCTACATTCTTCCTGTGATTTTTAACTATCATGCATTGGTAAACCAACCTGGATAATGCATGGTCTTTGAAAGTCAATTCTGGAGAAAACAGTTGATCTTCAATAGGTGTCTTATTCATCATTTCAAAAATAGAGGACTGAAATACCATCTAAGAAATGAAAAATAATCTAAGTGTCTGATTGTGATACCTAAATATCTAATTATGAACAAAGTATGACTAATGTATGTAAACTACAAATATTCTACATTCTTCCTGTGATTTTTAACTATAATGCATTGGTAAACCAACCTGGATAATGCATGGTCTTTGAAAGTCAATTCTGGAGAAAACAGTTGATCTTCAATATGTGTCTTATTCATCATTTCAAAAATAGAGGACTGAAATACCATCTAAGAAATGAAAAATAATCTAAGTGTCTGATTGTGATACCTAAATATCTAATTATGAACAAAGTATGACTAATGTATGTAAGCTACAAATATTCTACATTCTTCCTGTGATTTTTAACTATCATGCATTGGTAAACCAACCTGGATAATGCATGGTCTTTGAAAGTAAATTCTGGAGAAAACAGTTGATCTTCAATAGGTGTCTTATTCATCATTTCAAAAATAGAGGACTGAAATACCATCTAAAAATTGAAAAATAATCTAAGTGTCTCCAATATAATGCCTCCACAGCCTTATTCTATCAAATAGTTGGCACTTACCATGTGAACATGTCTTTGTATGGTTTTCAAGGTCAGCAGATTTGAAAGATAATGCCAGACATGATCCCATTGGTATTCTTCAATTTCAATCTTGTCTTTTTCCACTGTCAGTCTGGGAATTCTTCACTGTCATTCTTCAAATTCTTCCCTTTCAGTCTTTACATGAAGTCATCTCCCTAATGGCATAAAAGGTTTTTACAAAATTATTACTACAAGTGTGTGAATCAGTTCTGTACCCCTCTCCCACCCCCCATTTCTGAATCAATTTCTGTCACTAGCTTAATAAGCGTGTGTAGCATCTTGTGTTATGTTCTATCAATCAAGTGTGAAGATGAGTCATATTGAGCATAACGAACCTCTAATGTGTGACTTTGAACCATAGTCATGCTAGAGGATAGTTATGCTAGAGGATCCCTTTCTGAGTATTTTCATTTTAAGTAATGTGTAAACTAAATACTAGTTTTGAAAATGTATGCCATATGATGTATTTGTGTACAATTCATGCCAGCAACAGTCCATACATTTATACTTACCAGCTGATGTTCTCTTTATAAACCAGGTGGCAAAGACTCGCTACGGGACCCAATGACCAGAGCATCACCTATATTAATAAATGAAACACATTTTTAGCATTTGATGAACAATCCTAACATGTTTGCACAATTCTCTACTTGTCATTTCCCTAGAGTTCACATCTATTGACAATACTCCAATCTAACTTCTATTATTTACCGTCTAAAGTGGCGGTTGATGATGTCTGCTCTGACATTGAGCCCCTCGTCCCGGAATGGCCCCTCGAGAACTGGATCGTCCTCCTCATCTCTGAGGAGGTTTCGGTGCGCCTGGACTGCCTGCAGCATCCCAGCCCGCTGTGCAATATTATGCAGGACACTACAGGCTATAATGATCTTAGCCACCTTCTTTGGGTTGTACTGGAGGGCTCCTCCCGACCTGTCAAGGCACCTGAACCTCATCTTCAGGACCCCGAACATTCGTTCAACCACAGCCCTGGTTCTCTTATGAGCCCTATTGTAGCGCTCCTCAGCCACATCACTAGGGCTACGTAGGGGGGTTAGAAGCCAAGGCCGGCTCATGTAACCAGAATCACCTATAAATTATGAACAGAACATAATTCAAACTGAATCATCAAAATGGTATTTTGATTCCCAAAAGAGTTTGTGTACACGATAATCCACTAACAAATTTTTATTTTTTTTAAAGAATAATCTAGTTCAATATTATTCTCTATCTTCCCATTTCAGCTAAGACATGCTACATATGCGTATTTCTCCTAAACCAGACCTTGTGTAAAATTCCAACTAAATGGTTACATTGCATTCTCTATCTGAGCATTTAAGGTAATACATGCTACATATGCGTATTTCTCCTAAACCAGACCTTGTGTAAAATCCCAACTAAATGGTTACATTGCATTCTCTATCTGAGCATTTAAGGTAATACATGCTACATATGCGTATTTCTCCTAAACCAGACCTTGTGTAAAATCCCAACTAAATGGTTACATTGCATTCTCTATCTGAGCATTTAAGGTAAGACATGCTACATATCTGCATTGAACTAAAAGTAGACATTAGCGGAAAGAGACAATGACATGGTTAAATTGCATTTGCTGCTATCTTCCCATTTCAGCTAAGACATGCTACATATGCGTATTTCTCCTAAACCAGACCTTGTGTAAAATCCCAACTAAATGGTTACATTGCATTCTCTGAGCATTTAAGGTAAGACATGCTACATATCTGCATTGAACTAAAATTAGACATTAGCGGAAAGAGACAATGACATGGTTAAATTGAATTTGCTGCTATCTTCCCATTTCAGCTAAGACATGCTACATATGCGTATTTCTCCTAAACCAGACCTTGTGTAAAATCCCAACTAAATGGTTACATTGCATTCTCTGAGCATTTAAGGTAAGACATGCTACATATCTGCATTGAACTAAAATGAGACATTAGCAGAAAGAGACAATGACATGGTTAAATTGAATTTGCTGCTATCTTCCCATTTCAGCTAAGACATGCTACATATGCGTATTTCTCCTAAACCAGACCTTGTGTAAAATCCCAACTAAATGGTTACATTGCATTCTCTATCTGAGCATTTAAGGTAATACATGCTACATATGCGTATTTCTCCTAAACCAGACCTTGTGTAAAATCCCAACTAAATGGTTACATGGCATTCTCTATCTGAGCATTTAAGGTAAGACATGCTACATATCTGCATTGAACTAAAATTAGACATTAGCGGAAAGAGACAATGACATGGTTAAATTGAATTTGCTGCTATCTTCCCATTTCAGCTAAGACATGCTACATATGCGTATTTCTCATAAACCAGACCTTGTGTAAAATCCCAACTAAATGGTTACATTGCATTCTCTATCTGAGCATTTAAGGTAAGACATGCTACATATCTGCATTGAACTAAAATTAGACATTAGCGGAAAGAGACAATGACATGGTTAAATTGAATTTGCTGCTATCTTCCCATTTCAGCTAAGACATGCTACATATGCGTATTTCTCCTAAACCAGACCTTGTGTAAAATCCCAACTAAATGGTTACATTGCATTCTCTATCTGAGCATTTAAGGTAAGACATGCTACATATCTGCATTGAACTAAAAGTAGACATTAGCGGAAAGAGACAATGACATGGTTAAATTGCATTTGCTGCTATCTTCCCATTTCAGCTAAGACATGCTACATATGCGTATTTCTCATAAACCAGACCTTGTGTAAAATCCCAACTAAATGGTTACATTGCATTCTCTATCTGAGCATTTAAGGTAAGACATGCTACATATCTGCATTGAACTAAAACTAGACATTTGCGGAAAGATAAATAAATGGTTAAATTGCATCCTATAGCTGAACATTACGCTAACATTTTAAAACTACAGTGACAATTGTCTAACTAATTAACCATGTTGTGCACAAATACTCACCAACGAGATAACCAGGGGGCATTTGTCTTTCCTCAAACTGCGGCCATAGGGTGGACAGAGAGAGGATGCGGGCATCATGACAAGCACCTCCAAAATTCGCACACACATGCATAATCCTCATCTGTGCGTCACAAACATACTGCACGTTGAGGCTATGAAAATGTTTGCGATTTCTGAAGGGCAAGTCATCAATTGGAGCATGCAGCGCAATGTGGGTACAATCTATGGCTCCCAAGACATTGGGCAATTCAGCAATAGCAAAGAATTCCCGCTTCAGGCGCCTCCAATCACCATCATTCTGTGGGAATCCTATGTAATGCTTACTGATATGTACCATGGCGTCCAGAAAGTTATCAAACACCACAGAGAATGTACCTTGAGACAGGCCATGCATGTACATTTCTCCGGATTGAAAACTCCCGGAGGCCAGGACGTATAGACAACTTAGCATCTTACTCATGCCGGGAACAGCAGTCCTTATTCTTATACGTGGCTCCAAATGAGGTTTAAGAAGATCGTAAAGGCCAATGAGCTGTTCGCGATTGAGCCGATACTTATCATAAACCTCAAAGTCGCTCATGTTTTCCAAGGTGAGTCTCACCCTGTAGACACGAGGACCGCGAACCAGACGAGCCCTTCGTCTCACTCGGAGACGCCAAGGCTGCCTGATTCTATCAACAGCTAGTTCGCCAATAGCAGCACCAGCAACGTCTATCATCTCATCATCATCCATCTTTCCAAACAGCAGAGCAAGGCGTAACAAGGTATGCAAATTGATCTGATGTGGATCACAAGGGATGCCTTGGCCATGTTGTTTGGGGGATTTATAGTACAATTAGTCCAATGGTAGTGAGTTTGTAATGATTGCTAATTGTATTCACTTGTTTGTATGTGAGCGGCGCGAATGCTTTCAAAGTGGGCGTTTTTTATGTGTTTGCTGAAAAGTTGTTTTCCCCCAATGAATCTCAATGTTAAAGTGTACAATATCACACATACAGTGCATGTTTGTAATGTTTGATCATATGCGTAATCAATATTTCTTAAACGCGATCTTATAGTAAAAAGCACACGTCCAGGCTAACATGAATGAAAGTGCATAGTTGTGTATAATGTGCATCGAATGTGATCGTTCAATGTTGCTGCAATATTGTTTGTAAACGATAAAGTAACATCTGCCATCTGTAGTATTGTATATATAAGTGATTGCCGAGATGTCAATATTGTATGCGTCCCTTTAAAATCGCAATAAGAATTCAGAACTTCCCGTCTGCCATCTGTAGTATTGTGTATATATAAGTGATTGCCGAGATGTCAATATTGTACGCGTCCCATTAAAATGGCACTAATACTGAATAACTTCCGGCTGTCATCTGTAGTATTGTGTATATATAAGTGATTGGCGAGCTGTCAATATTGTATGCATCCCATTCAAATCGCACTAATACTGAATAACTTCCGGCTGTCATCTGTAGTATTGTATATATAAGTGATTGCCGAGATGTCAATATTGTACGCGTCCCATTCAAATGGCACTAATACTGAATAACTTCCGGCTGTCATCTGTAGTATTGTATATATAAGTGATTGCCGAGATGTCAATATTGTATGCATCCCATTAAAATGGCACTAATACTGAATAACTTCCGGCTGTCATCTGTAGTATTGTATATATAAGTGATTGCCGAGATGTCAATATTGTATGCGTCCCTTTAAAATCGCAATAATAATTCAGAACTTCCCGTCTGCCATCTGTATTATTGTATATATAAGTGATTGCCGAGCTGTCAATATTGTATGCGTCCCATTCAAATGGCACTAATACTGAATAACTTCCGGCTGTCATCTGTAGTATTGTATATATAAGTGATTGCCGAGATGTCAATATTGTATGCGTCCCTTTAAAATCGCAATAATAATTCAGAACTTTCCGTCTGCCATCTGTATTATTGTATATATAAGTGATTGCCGAGCTGTCAATATTGTATGCGTCCCATTAAAATGGCACTAATACTGATTAACTTCCGGCTGTCATCTGTAGTATTGTATATATAAGTGATTGCCGAGATGTCAATATTTATTAATTGTCCCATTCAAATCTCCCTAATAATGCTGTTCCAAACTGTTGTTTACGTATATGTTGTATTGTAGTATTGAGTGGTTAAAGTTCAGAAAGGGGCGGTACAGTTGTGAATCTGTAATATGTATGGTTGAATCTTCCAATGACGTATTATTATTAACCTGCCTATGTAGTTCTGAAATCCTCATTGTGTTGTTGTATTGTGCTACTTTGTTATTGTGTGCTGAATAAAATATAAATGTGTGCTTTGTGGTTGCGTGATGGGTGATGCGTGTTATGTACATATACGTATATATTGTGATTGTGTCCCACATATGCTGACTTCTATATAGCGGTCTGGCATTGTTGTTCCTTCCCATAAAGTGACATCTGTAATCTGGTGTAATGATGTTCTTCTTGTACGTAATTCCTAATGGTATATTGTGATGGAATCATGATGTTAAAAGTACAGTAAAATCCATATGTTCTGTTTTGTGATTCCTAGAGAGAATGTAATGTGTTTTTCCCCCATCATTTAAATGCACATGTATGAGTGAATGATAAAAGTAATGTATGTGCATCCATGACTGATCATGTGTTAAGCCTATGTAGATATGCAGTTGCTGCAAGCATATGAGTTGAATAAATGAAATGCAATAATAAAGGTAAATGAGAGGTATTTCCCATTGTGTACTGTTTGTGAATCCTGAAATGTTTAAATTATTTTTGTGTCCGTTTAAATGTGAATTTTTTTTTAAAAAAGTTTGTTACTAGTGATGTTGATTTGTATTTGATGTAATATAAAAGTATGAAACAATTTAATGCTGTTGTGAATATTCAATAAGTAAAATCCATAAGTCCACCATAGGGAAATAGTAATTTCTTGATCTATTTGTCATAGCTGGGTCTAACGCAGAAAAGCATGTTTTGTTTTCCTATTTCTAGCGTTGGTATTTGGAGTTTTTTTGTCTACGCTATTTGCGTGCGTTAGGGAAATCTGTCTGTCGCGTGCACAAGCACGTCTTCCCCATAGAAGTCAATGGAGGCTCCAAATTTTGGTAAATTTTTTTTCAAAGACTGGTTTTCCTCGTAAAGTGAGTGACGTCATGAGCTTGTGTGAAAAAGTAGCTAAATCGTGTTCATTTTGTAATAAATAACTTGTTTGTGTATGTAATGTGGTGTATATTTTTTGTATGCATCGATGAGTGTATGTTTGTGATAATATTATTAGTTAGATGTAGCTATATGAGGGTCTTTTCCCGTGTGTCAATGTAAGTCAATGGCAAAATGGATTTGTGTTGTTTTTTTTCTAACACCCGAGATCTCGCAACTTTGATCCTTTCTATTTGGATGAAAAATTATTAAATCTGAAAAATAAATATAGTGTAGTGTTTGTATGAGTGTAAGTGTACTTTGTGTAATATTTGTTTTGTGATTCGTGGATGTTTATTTTGACGGTAGATGTTAACTACTGGGTCTGAGCTGTCGATAGAGATTTGTGCGTTGGGTGATTTTTGAGTGTCGGTAACTAAACTCTAAATACCGGAGTCCGTAAAAAACAAGAGTTAGGAGCCTCTAACGCTGGTTTTGACGGCTACCGCCAAACTCTAAATCTAGGCCTAAGGAAGCCCAGAGAGGCCAAAAGAGATGTCTTGGGTTTGCAGAAGAAAAACTGCCTGTTTATGGTGGCTGACAGAAAACATTTATCTAAAAGGAACTGCATATTGAGTAACAGTGTTTTTTCCAGCTTCTGTGTGTTATCAGCTGATTCTGACTCCTCATTTTTGTTTTGCTATGTACTCTGCTTTAGAAAACTACTAACTGAAATTAGATGAGATGGCACATACCTGCAAAGCTCTACAATTCATGTCTTCATTTGTAATCCCATAACCAATACTAAGAAAATCTTTCAATAGTCCAAAAAATATCTATAAATCCATGGTACAAAGATATATATATATACATATGGCCAGTATTATGTACCTTTTATTAAAGAATACATAAATCTTGTATATTGCGGTTATAAACTATACTGACAGCAAGATAAAATACAGATAAATATCACTGCCAGAGTGAATTGCAATTTATTTCTACTCAATACATTGCAGTTTTCATACTGCCAAGAATTTAACATGTATAGAACATTTATAAAACTCAAAGAAAGCAAGAAACCTTACTTTTTTGATTGCTATAGAACATTATATAATAAGGGCATAGCTCACGTTTATGTTTACTCTACCCGTTTCTCAAATGTAATCCAGAATAGCTGAGCAAACAACAGAATTGATTAAATCTATAAACTTTTAAGACCCCAGGGGTCTAATATTCAGATGTTAATAATTGTTTCGGCTGAAAAACACACCCCAGTTCTACCAAAAAACAAATTGCACTTTGTCAAGTTTCTATTTGGAGGTGACTAATAACATTGTCCTAAAGTACAGGAGATAGTTGTGTGTGTGGTTAAAATGCTGTGTTAAAATAATCTACCTATCTAGCTATCAATCTATCTACCTATGTATTCATTGATCAGACAGCTGCCAGTACCCAAGATGGTTGAATATAGGTAGAGGGGGAGGGTTAGAGAGCTGTTGGGGGGATCCAACAGAATAAATATATATTTTTTAAAAATGCCTTTTTTTAGTACTGGCAGACTTTCTGCCAGTACTTAAGATGGCAATGACAATTGTGATGTGGGGGAGGGAAGAGAGTTGTTTGAGAGGGGTCAGGGAGGGATCTTTACTACCTTATCTACCTTATCTTTACTGATTGGCATAATACAAGTGTGGTGCTCAGCGGCATTTAGCGGCCTTCTAATTACCAAAAGCAAAGCCAAAGACATATATGTCTGCTATTTCTGAACAAAGAGGATCCCACAGAAGCATTTACAACCATTTGTGCCATAATTGCACAAGCTGTTTTAAAATAATTTCAGTGAGAAACCAAATGTTAGTGAAAAAGTTAACGATTTTATTTTATCGAATTTGGCGGTGAAATGGTGGCATGAAATATACCAAAATTGGCCTAGATCAATACTTTGGGTTGTCTACTATACTACACTAAAGCTAAAAGTAACCCTACAAGCTACCTAATTAACCCCTTCACTGCTGGGCATAATACCAGTGTGGTGTGCAGCTGCATTTAGCAGCCTTCTAATTACCAAAAAGTAATGCCAAAGCCATAAATGTCTGCTATTTCTGAGCAAAGGGGATCCCAAAGAAGCATTTATAACCATTTGTGTCATAATTGCACAAGCTGTTTGTAAATATTTTCAGTGAGAACCCTAAAGTTTGTGAAAAAGTTTGTGAAAAGGTTAACGATTTAGGTTAACAAAGAACATGTAAACATTGGGTATTTCTAAACTCAGAACAAAATTTAGAAACTGTTTAGCATTGGGAGTTTTTTGGTGGTTGTAGATGCGTGAGAGATTTTGGTGGTCAAAGTTAGAAAAAGTGTGTGGTTTTTTTTCAATTTATTCATCATATTTTATAATTTTTTTATAGTAAATTATATGATATGATGAAAATAATAGTATCTTTAGAAAGTGCATTTAATGGCAAGAAAAACGGTATATAATATGTGTGGGTACAGTAAATGAGTAAGAGAAAAATTACAGCTAAACACAAACCCCACAGAAATGTAAAAATAGAACTGGTCCCTAACAGTAAGAAAATTGAAAAATGGTCTGGTCACTAAGGAGTTAAAAAGTTTATTAATCCCTTTGTTACCAGAGATTTTGAGCATTTTTGATATCACTCCATTTAAACAGAAATAGAGTTTTTTTTAATTTATTTACCTGTTAAAACTATATATTTTTTTTAAATAGACAACCCAAGGTATTGATCTATGCCCATTTTTTTTATATTATAAGCCACCATTTCACCGCCAAATGTGATATTTTTCACAAACTTTGGGTTTCTCACTGAAGTTATTTACATTCAATCGTGGCACAGATGTTTGTAAAAGCTTCTCTGGGATCCCCTTTGTTTACAAATAGCAGACTTACATGGCTTTGCCATTGCTTTTTGAAAATTAGAATGCCTCTAATTGCAGCTGCACACCACACTTCCATTATTTCTGTCAGTGAAGAGGTTAATCGGGTAGCTAAGGTTAATTTTAGCTTTAGTGTCGAGATTACCCTCCCACCTGACACTTTCCACCCCCTGATCCCTCCCAAGTTCTCTTCCCTCCCTCACCCCCGACTGGTCACCACCATCTTAGTTACTAGTGGACAGGTTTTAGGCTTGTTTTGTTTTTATTATTATTATTATTATTTTATATATATATATATATATATATATATATATATATATATATATATATATATATATATATAAATATATATATTCTGCAATGTAGTGTTCCTCCTCAACCCTCCCAGCTCCCTGATCCCCCCCAAATAGCTCTCTAATCCTCCCACTAATTGCGGCCATCTTTAATACTGGCAGCTATCTGCCAGTACCCATAAATACATTTATTTTATTTATTTATTTTTGTGTAGTGGTCCCCCCACCCCTCCTACGATTCTTAGATAGGGACCCCAACCCCCCTTTTTCTGTAGTGTAGGTCCCCATCTTTTCCTCTCCCTTCATTTTTTTTTTCTGCAGTGTCACCTTTTGTAACGATCTGGCATCTTCCTTCATATGGAACCGGAGCACAAATCTCGCTCTGGTTCCATATGCAGGCAGATGCCAGGAGCTCAGGAACTCCAGCTCTCGGCTGTAATTTTACAACAGAGACTGCTGGAGCTTCCTGCAGCTCGGACATATATATGTTATGTGGTACGGTGAGCTTCGTACAGCATGACATATATATATATATATACCGTGTATATATATATATATATATATATATATATATATATATATATATACATGCAATTGGGTTAAGGGGTTAATATTGAATTCTGAATCATGGAAGTTTAATTTTGATTTTACCATTCCTTAAAAATGCTAATTAAAAATAAATAAAGTGTCTGATTAAATTTAAAAGGTTTTGTTCAAAATATCACTTTGCTGTACTATTGCAGTTGAAAAAAAAGTTGCTGACATTAGCCATCTTGCCATTAAACAAAGCTGGGAAGGCAAGTCCAATTATTTATTTATTTATTTATTTATTTATTTATTTATAAAATATTTTACCAGGAAGGATACATTGAGATGTCTCTCGTTTTCAAGTATGTCCTGGGTCCACAAAACATTGCATTGATACAATAGGGTACAATAAAATACAAAAACAATAATAATACACAATATATGCAAAAAATTAACATAGAACAGGTAGGAAATATTTAATCAACCATGACAGGCACATTCTGTTTTGAGATATGTAGAGAGGGATCTCTTAAAGGATATTATGCTTGGGAAGGTTTGAAAGTGTACGGGAGGTCATTCCATAACAGTGGCGCTCGGTAGGAAAAGGAGGATTGAGCTGCTTTCTTTTTGTATTGAGGCAAGCTAAATAATGTGCTGGTACTGGATCGGAGGTTATAGGAGGTGGGAATAGCCGGGGAGAGCATTTTGCTCAGGTAGCGTGGGAGCTTCCCAGAAAAGCCTCTTAAACACAAGGCAGGAAAGATGGAGGGTGCCTCTGGATTCCAGCGATAGCCAGTTTAGTTCTTTTAGCATGTCACAATGGTGGGTCCTGTAGTTACATTGTAGCACAAAGCGGCAGTATGAGTTATACAATGTATTACGTTTATTAAGGTGAGTTTGCGGTGCAGGTGCATAAACTACGTCCCCGTAATCCATGATAGGCATCAGCATTTGCTGTACAATCTTTTTCTTTACTGTAGGGCTGAGGCAGGATTTGTTTCGGTACAGGGCACCTAGTTTTGGATAAAGTTTAAATGCAAGTTTTTCTATGTGGAGGCCAAAAGATAGATTAGGGTCTAACAACATACCCAAGTATTTGAAAGAGTGGACTGTAGTCAGCGTGCAATTGGATTTTGTTTTGATGCGTAGATGGGAATTTTGTAATTTGTGTAATTTAGGTCCCGTTCCAAAGATCATTGTAACAGTTTTGTCAGTGTTTAGGAAGAGTTGTTGAGAATTGTTTGCATAGATTACCGTGTCGTCTGCGTACATGTGTACAGTTGAGGATTTGCAGACATTAGGCAGATCATTTATAAATAATGTGAATAGTAGGGGGCCGAGAATGGAACCTTGGGGAACACCACATGTGACTGGGAGAGGGAGGGAGTCGCTGTCAGAAATGGAGACATATTGTGATCGATCGAATACATATGATCGAAACCAGGTTAGCGGACGATCACCAATACCTTTTTTTTAGTTTGAGCAGTAGTATGTCGTGGTCTACTGTGTCTAAGGCCTTTGCAAAATCAAGGAAAATAGCTCCAGTTAGGTCTCCTTGTTCCATGCCAGTTTGGATATCGTTGCAAACTTTTAGGAGGGCAGTTGTAGTGGAGTGATTCAGGCGAAAACCTGATTGATCAGGGGTTAGATTGTTGGTAATACTCACATAGTTGCGTATGGACACATTTTTCTAAGATTTTTGACAATACTGGGAGCAAAGATATAGGGCGATAATTAGAAACCAAGGTTAACTCCCACTTTTATGGATAGGCACTACTCTTGCAGTTTTCCAAAGTTTGGGTATGTATCCAGACACCAAGGATTTATTAATTACGGTTGTGACGTGTTTAGCAATTGCCGGTGCACTGAGCTTCAACAGCATTTCTGGGATTTGATCAGGTCCAGACTGGTTTTTCATCTTTAGATTATTAAGGTGTTTCTTAACGACATTGATGGGTACAGGTCTAAAATTGAACTTCTCTATATTGGGTCTTTGCTGATTTAGTGGGGCCTGATCCACATTTGTAGTTTCAGGATGCGTGTCATTTATTAGTTTGTCAATCAGGGTGATGGAGCATCCGACAAAATAACTATTAAAGGCATTTGCTACTTCTAATGGGAGTTTCAGGGTTTGGTTGTCCACATTGACAGTGGGGGGTTGGGAGTGGATTGGTGGATTTTGTAAGTTGTTTATGAGTTTCCAAAACTTTCTAGGGTTTGATATGTTATTGTTCAGATTTTCACAGAAATATTGGGCCTTGGCCAATTTTGTTTGTTTAGTGCATATATTTCGCCATTTTCTATATACACAGTGATCGTTCATAGAGCCTGTATGCTTGAACTTTGACCACAATGAATCCCGAAACTGGTATATTTGAATGAGGTCAGCTGTGATCCAATTTAAGTGTGCTCCTTTTACTCTCACCTTATGCAGCGGGGCATGCAAATTCCAAACTTGTAGGAGTTCAGACTGAAAGAATTCAACTGCAGAATCTAGATCTGGGATTAGGTTTAATCTGTGCCAGGGGAGGTTCTTGATGTCATTTAGAAATGATTGAAGATTACATTTTTTGAAGGACCTGGTGATTTTAAGCTTGGGAGAGAATTTAGTTGCCTTTATTTTGCGCATGCAGTAAACTAGGCAGTGGTCACTGAAATTGTTAAGGAGAACACCTGGATTCGGTCGGGAGAAGTGGAGAGAATCCAGTTGAGCAGGACAACTATTATTTTTTTGATTCAGCCAATCAATATTAAAATCTCCAAAAAACAAAATTTCACTTTTGGGTTTTGAGCTATGATTTCACTAAGGAGATGTGCTATGTCAGAAAGGGAATGTACAGGGGAGCTAGGTGGGCGGTAGATCCCTGCAACAATTATTGATTTACTGCATGGGATCTCAATTGTGCCAGAAAGGAAATCAAAGGTGGCAGGAGAGCTAGATTTTTGTAAGGGGGTGTACTTTGTGGAATTGTCAACATAAATTACAATGCCGCCTCCTCTCTTTGCTCTATCATTTCTATGTCATGAATACCGATGTATTGCAATGGCAGAGTCAGGTATTTTTGTGGTTAGCCATGATTCAGAGATCACAATGATTTTGGGCTTGTATTGTAAACACCAAGCTTGCAGTGCATCAATTTTTGGTAGTAAGCTGCGGATATTACAGTGCACAAAGGAGAGGCCTTCTTTAGCTGGAAGGCTAGGAATGGAATGTGTTAGGGGACCAGGGTTAGACTCTACATCATTTGCAAGGGCAAGTAACATGAGGAATAGGAATTTGGAAATCATTTTTGTTTGGCCATATAATGAATGTGATACTTTATAATTTTGTGAGGTGGGGGTAGGAGGGTTATTTTTTATAACCCTCTACCAGCACTCAGCAGATAAGTTACAGCAACAGAGCATTTGTTTTCCAGTTAGAGGTGTGTGCTTATGGTGGTTATTATGTGAACAAAATTGAAGTGAGAAAAGGGTTATCATGAATAACAGTATGGTCATATTTGGATTCATGTTACTGGTATGAGGTGTGTAGATAAAAAAATAAAAATAAAAAGTATATACACTATTGATGTGTGATATATAGCTATTTATAGGATGAGAGGGTATGTATTCTATAGGGTTAAGTAAAAGGAAGGATGTGCTGATCAGTGTTTGCAGCTGTGGTTTAAGGAGAATGATAGTAGTGTGGGATACTATCTAAAAATGAAGAAATGAGCCTGGGGTGGGTGGATGGGGTGAGGGGCAGGGTGGGAGGGAAACTATCTTCCAGAAGCTACCTGTATGCATAGCAGGGGAACAGCTGAAATAAGGTCTTTATTTTCTTGCAAGGCTGGGGTAGATATGAGATTAACTCAATGGATGCTAGCGAAAGGTTTGCCCATGACTATTACCTTAGGTACAATCATCATGTCCCAACCATTACCCTAACCAAAATAAGCTGAACATGTTGCAGAAACAAGAAAAAAGTTGACACTGCAGTAATGATTAACTTAGGCCACTGGTTTTCAAACCTGCCCTACTGCCTCTCTAACAGGCAGAAAAATCTACTGCTTATTTAAAATTCAGAGTAGATGTTAAATCATTGTCTTTTTATTATGCACTTGTTAATTATGCAATTCTACTGTATTGAGTGTTCCTTTAATGCAATACAACACCACTTAACATCCTTATTTTACAGATAATAGCAATATAAATGTTGTTTCATGTTTTTGCCAGGGGAAAAAACAAAGCTATCTCTTGATATATAATTAAAAAGGAAAAAAAAATATTCATCTAAGAAAATTCTGTTTTAAATCAAAGGGTTCTTTTAAGTTTTTGATTATGGAATGTTAGTTTTATCCAAACTAAATATCATGGAATTTTTGGATAATAAGATATAACAAAATAAATTTAGAATTCTTTTTTTTGTAAAATCAGACAGTTGTTCTTTATAGACATTGCCAACATATTTAACTGTACATCCATGAAACAATGTACTTTAGTTTATTTCCAAACATATTATACACATAATTGTTGAAGGAACAACATGAAATCTAGCCAATCAAAAGTTTTACATGACAAATGGCTCCTGTGACATTCTTATCTGAATAACACTATTTACTTTGTTGTAACCCAATCTTGAACATTTCATTTTATTTTTAATTTTTTTGCTCTGCAATTGCTTCTAAGATTTCATGATTAAATAAATGTGTTTATATGTGCATAAATTAAATAATGCCAATATGTTTTAACGATCCATATATAAAGATGTTTGAGAGACAACTTTTTTAACCCCTAAGGGCCACATAATATCACACATTCAAAAAATAATGTTTCCTTAAAGGGAAATTCAGACAGAGCATACAATTTTAAAAAAAAGTTTTCAATTTATTTCTATTATCAAATTGACTTTGTTCCCATGATATTCTTTATTGAAGAGATACCTACTGTAGGCAGGTTTCTGCAACGCTTCATGTCAGGAAATAGAGCTGCCATCTAGGGCACTTAAAAATCTATAACATTCTTGCAAAACTGCTACTGTCAGCTGCATGCTGGTAGAAATGTTTTTGGTTTTTTTGCCAATCAGCTTCATCAGTGCTGATGTCACACTTTGATTTAATGTGATCTAATCAGATTTCACTGAAATCTCACAATATTTCATAGTAAACTTCCATAAACTGAGGAGGGAAATAACATGATTGTGCCTGCACATGCCTGATGCAGGCTTACTTGCAAGTCCTAGAACTAGCATCCTGATTGGCTACTTAAAGTCCCTTTAATATGGAATATGGCTACTGAGGAAATTTTGAAGTAAAATATTTTCGTTTTTTATGTAGAGATGTTCAGGTGATATTTTCTAGTCATTTTTTTCCAGATATGCCTCATCACTTTCAAATGCTTCAATACTTGGGTATCATGTTCCTTTAGAAATGTGCAGGGGCACAGCGCCAGATTTAGGTAAGGTTTCAGGGCACCCTATGTCTGATATTTTCTCCTCTATTTCACCACTTTCAAGGGCTCTAGTGATTCGCAGTCACCTTGTTTGCATCCACAAAACTTAAGGGCCGATTTATCAATGTCTGGCGGATATGATCCGCTGTAGTGGATCATGTCCGCCAGACATCACTGAATGCCGACAGCATATGCTGTCGGCATTTAACATTGCACAGGCAGTTCTGGTGAACTGCTTGTGCAATGCTGCCCCCTGCAGATTTGTGGCCAATCGGCCGCTAGCAGGGGGTGTCAATCAACCCAATAATACAAGATCCGGCAGATTAATGTCCGCAGCCTCAGAGGAGGCATATGAGTTAAGAGGCAGCGTTCTTAAGACCGCTTCTTCTTAATTCCTGTTTACAGCTAGCTTGAAGGCTCGCACGGAAACAGGGCGATTAGGGGCCATTCGGCCGTTGTTAAATCGGACCCATAGTCTTAATTTTGTTTGTTTTTTCACCAGGGAAAAAAACTAGTGCACAGATTCTAAGTTCTGTTTCTTTCTCAGGCCTGCAAATAATAATTCACACATTCTTAGTTTAGCTTTTTTCCAGTGTACAAACACTAATACACACATTCTTTGTTTTGTGTTGTTTTCCAAGGCTACAAAAATTGTAAGTTCCACTTTTTCTAGAGGCAGCAGAAACCAGTGCATGCCGGCACTCAGGTCTCTAGTTGGCCATCCCTGTTCTAGATTAAAACTAATTGTAGGCAGTTTTTGGTTGCTGTATTATGAACATTTCACAGGTTGGGTGTACATGATTCGCTATTGTAAATCATGACAGCCAGACCTTGCTGCGAGCGGACAGCATATGCTTGTGCAATGCCGCCCCCTGCTTGCTGGTGGCCAATAGGCCGCTAGCAGGGGCTGTCAATCATCCCAATCGGATTGGGATGATTTCAATCTGCCACCCTAAAATCACTGCCACTTAACTATCATTTCAGGTGAGCCTGAAACGTTGGGGCCCTGAAGCTGCTTTCACAGATTGATAAATGGGGCCCAGATAGATAGATAGATAGATAGATAGATAGATAGATAGACGGACAAAGATGAACTTTCCTGCAGTATGTTAATCTGTTCTTGCCAAAAAATCACAGTCCATCCCTGAAATACAAGGCAATCCTTTTCTGAACAAAAAACATAGCAAACCCAGATGTACCTTTGAGCTTGTGTGGGCCTCATCAGTGAGATGCAACCATATGCCTCTAGCCACATTGGGCAACAGGTTCACATCTTGTTTCCAACCATCACTCTTAGGTTGTGTCATAACAGGGGGTTGGCAAAAAGAGTTTTAGCTGTGCCGTCTGGATTTACGGCGTATTTCACCTTTAAATACACAAAATAGAAAAATACAACAACAAAGTAGCCTTTTATTTATTTATTTTATTCACCAAGGTCAAATTTCACCTTAAACATTAATAGAAGCTCTTATATATAGTGGTCAAAATGTATTAGCACATAACACACAAAAAAAATTTAAGACAATATAAATGCTACCCTAAGGCCACACAGCACAGTAAATATGTCTGAATTGCACAAATCTTACAATTTTCAAAGTAGTTGAGAGTACATCCCAGGCTGTGGCTAAGAATAAAAAAAGTCAGCATTTTCTTGGAAAGTCCAATGTCCTCACTGTACCTTGCCGTCCGGAATATGCTGTATTCCACTGTGTAAAAGATACTCGTATTGGCACCACCGAACTGTTGTTCTCAAAAGCTCGCCTATGTACGTTTCACCTTTGACAGGTTTCTTCCGGATATGTTACACCATTATTCAGATAGATCTTTTAAGGGATCACTTGCTCCCTCCCTCCCGAAAACGGCTTATGAATATTCAGTCCACCTTGTATCTTAGAGATATGTGCTGATCCTCAAAAAATACATTGTTTCAGATTTAAGGCTAGTGTTGAAATTTTAAATTATAAATCCTTGCCAATTATATAATACTCCATCAGCAATTATACAGTTTTTATCATATATATGTTTGGTTTAAAACATCAAGTACAGATAACATTTTGTATATTTTTTTCCTATTTTCGGGTTCTGTCTGGTTATGACTCAAAACAGTATTCATTTTATTTTAAAGAACTTCAACAGACCATTCAAGTTCCTTTGCTGTACCAAATGTGATCATATTAAACTTTATCATCACAGATATTCCTATCCTCTATTCATTCACAATTTTATAAGAACTGACCGAAATTTGGTTCCTCATTCAGTCCTTTGGGAGCCAGGGTTGCCAGGTTAAAAATCCAACTGCTTTCTCTTTGTAGTAGGATATTGTCCAAATTATACCTCCTAATTCCAAAATGGACTTTGTCAATTCCAATTACTTTAAAGTCTTGTGTGAATGAATTATGACAGATCTGGAAGTGTCTAGCTATACTGGAGCTTGTCTCCTCCTTTTCAATGCCCCTAATGTGTTCCAATACACGATCCCTTAGGGCTCTATTTTTTTTTCCAACATAAAAAGGGGGCAGCTACATTTCACCAGGTAAATTAATCGTTTTGTTCTACAGGTGATCTTTTGTCGGATTTTATATACCTCACTATTTCAAGAATAGAAATATCTGACTTTTTCAATATGATAACACGCTTTACAATCTCTTACTTTTTCATATCCCCTACTAATTCGTTTTTTTTTATATTTTCTTTCATGGAACCTCTTTGTTAAATTTATTGATTCATTCTTAAAAGCTTTTTGTTCTACAGCTTTTACGGGCCCTCAAAAATTGGGAAATGTGTATTCAACTTATGAGAGATTTGGGATGAAAACATTCAGCCCTTAATAAGTTGCTGTTGGCTTACGAAAAATCTTTGTATGTAGTGTGACATCAATTTTAGTTATTGTTAAATCCAAAAAATGGATTTCTCTATCACTCGCTGTAATTGTAAATTTCAAGTTAAACTCTTTACTATCCAATTGTTTAAGAAAATAACTTAATGCCTGTTTGCTACCATCCCATTAAAGTAGGACTCGATGTAGCAAAGCCATAACACAAAGTGTGGTATTGGTTACATCTGTACCAAATACATAATGAATTTTCCAATATCCCACGTAGAGGCATGCATTTGAGGGGGCAAATTTAGCCCCGACTGTCGTGCCTCTAACTTGGAGATAAAATGTATCATCAAATACAAAGAAATTATTAAGAGCAAACTGTAAAAGTTGAATCGTAAAAGTACCATGCCTTTAAAGAGTCCTATGAGGGGCTAAGGTTTAGGTTTAGTAACCCCTAAACCTAATGCTCCCCTAACTTTATATTAAAAGTACAATTTCCCTATCTTAAATTAAATTAAAACTTACCTGTCAAATTAAAAAAAAACTAGGTTTAAACTAACAATTAAACTAATATATTAAACTAAAATTAAACTAATTACCAATTATAGAAAACTAAAATACACATTAAAAAATCATAACACTACTATAAAAATTATAAAGTATCTAATTACAAACAATAGAAAATACTAAATTACGTAAAATAACAAATGAAATGATCAAAAATAAAAAATAATTACACCTAATCTAATAGCCCTATAAAAATAAAAAAGCCCACCCAAATTAAAAAAAAACCTAGCCTACAATAAACTACCAATAGCCATTAAAAGGGCCTTTTGTGGCGCATTGCCCCAAAGTAATTAGCTCTTTTACCTGTAAAAAAAACACAAAGACCCCCCAACAGTAAAACCCACCACCCAACCAACCCCCCAAAATAATAAACCTAACTCTAACAAAAACCTAAGCTACCCATTGCCCTGAATAGGGCATTTGTATGGCATTCAGCTCTTTTCCTTTTCCTGAAAAGGGCATTCAGCTCTTTTAAGAAAAGCCCAAACCCTAAACTAAAAAAAAGCGCCCAAAAAAGTTTAAAAAATCCTAACACTAACCCCCGAAGATCCATTTACAGTTTCTGAAGTCCGGACATCCAGGCGGCGAAAAGTCTTCATCCAGGCGGCGAGGTCTTAATCCATCTAGGCGGTGTCTTCTATCTTCATCCAGACAGCATTTTCTGATCTTCTGTCGTCATCCCGGCGGCGTATTCTATCTTCATCTCGGCAGCGCGGAGCGGGTTCATCCTGAAGACATCCGGTGCGGAGTATCCTCTTCATGCGGTCGCCGCTGTATACTGAATCTTCAATGCAAGGGAGTCTTTTCAAAATGGCGTCCCTTGCATTCCTATAGGCTGATTTGATTTTGGAAAATAAAATCAGCCAATAGGATGTGAGCTAGTAAAATCCAATTGGCTGTTCAAAACAGCCAATAGGATGAGAGCTTCTGAAATTATATTGGCTGATTTGGAGTGCGCTTTCATATCTCGGTTTATAATTTGTTTTGCTGCACCCGGGGTTGCTGCCTGCTGATGTCTGGAGTGCGCTCTGTCTAATAACTATACAGTATATATATATATATATATATATATATATATATATATATATATATATATATATATATATAAAAGCAAAGATGATGCACTCTCAGGCTTTTCACAAATAAGTGTCAAATTTATTAGATGACGTTTCAGATCTACAAGACCTTTCATCAGATCAAACAGTCTGATGAAAGGTCTTGTAGATCTGAAACGTCATCTTTGCTTCTATTCATCTCAATGCTGCACCCAGGTGGCTGACCCTGAAGGGAGGATTTGTTCTTCTAGAGTATATATATATATATATATATATATATATATATATTAGTTTTTTTACTGTATCTGTAATAATTTGTAATTTTTTTTTTTTTTTAAATATTTTATATGTAATATTTCAATAATGCAATGTAAAAATAGTAATTATTCATGTGCGCTTACCCTACACTGCGTTAGACCTAAATCACTATGTTCTTCACATAGAAATTGTTTAAAAAAATTATTATTAAATATATGCAGTATTTATATATATATATATATAATACTGTTAATGTAAAATATATCTGTATATACCTGTATATCTATAGAAATAGATATACAGGTATAGGTATATACAGAATCAGATATATATGGAAATATATATTTACAATAAAAATGACATTGTTCTATAAGTGAAGAACTGAAAAAAGAAAAAACAGAGGCACCAGCATGGCCTAGTATTGCAATGATAAGTAGCTCCAATAAACGAAAATACAGGTGATCCTCACCATTAGTGATGTCGCGAACAGTTCGCCGGAGAACAGTTCCCGGCGAACATAGCTTGTTCGCGTTCACCGCTGCGGGCGAACATATGCGATGTTCGATCCGCCCCTATTCGTCATCATTGAGGAAACTTTGACCCTATATCTCACAGCCTTCAGACACATTTGAGCCAATCAGCAGCAGACACTCCCTCACAGACCCTCCCAGCTCCTGGGCAGCAGCCATTTTAGATTCATTATGATCCTGCTTTCTTAGTGAGAGGAGGTTTAGTGCTGCTGCTGCTGCTGACATTATAGGGAAATAGATAGCTAGGCTAGTGTATTTAGTGTCCACTACAGTACTGAAGGACTCATCTAATCTCTGCTGTAAGGACAGCACCCCAAAAAGCCCATTTTAGGGCTAGAACTTCAGCCCAAAAAGCACTTTTTAGGGCTAGAACTTCAGTCGTTTTTTTTTTTTTTTTGTATTTGCATTTGCCTGGCTGTCAGCCTGTGTGTGAGGTTCAGAGCATATACTGTGATTAGTGCCACCACTGATATCTGCTTAACATTAGTGTAAATTTAAACAAAAAAAACTTTTAAATCATTTTGCTAGTGTAATCTAATTTCATTTTCAATCAGGCCTGTGTGTCAGGCTTACACAGCATATACTGTGGTTAATTGCTCTGTGCCAGCCACCACTCATATCTGCTTAACATTAGTGTAAATTTAAACAAAAAAACTTTTAAATCATTTTGCTAGTGTAATCTAATTTCATTTTCTATCAGGCCTGTGTGTCAGGCTTACACAGCATATACTGTGGTTAATTGCTGTGCCAGCCACCACTTATATCTGCTTAACATTATTGTAATTTAAAAAAAAAAAAAAACTTTTAAATCATTTTGCTAGTGTAATCTAATTTCATTTTCTATCAGGCCTGTGTCTCAGGCTCACACAGCATATACTGTGGTTAATTGCTCTGTGCCAGCCACCACTCATATCTGCTTAACATTAGTGTAAATTTAAACAAAAAAACTTTTAAATCATTTTGCTAGTGTAATCTAATTTAATTTTCTATCAGGCCTGTGTGTCAGGCTTACACAGCATATACTGTGGTTAATTGCTGTGCCAGCCACCACTCATATCTGCTTAACATTATTGTAAATTTAAAAAAAACAACAACTTTTAAATCATTTTGCTAGTGTAATCTAATTTCATTTTCTATCAGGCCTGTGTCTCAGGCTCACACAGCATATACTGTGGTTAATTGCTCTGTGCCAGCCACCACTCATATCTGCTTAACATTAGTGTAAATTTAACCAAAAATCTTTTAAATCATTTTGCTAGTGTAATCTAATTTCATTTTCTACCAGGCCTGTGTGTCAGGCTTACACAGCATATACTGTGGTTAATTGCTGTGCCAGCCACCACTCATATCTGCTTAACATTATTGTAAATTTAAAAAAAAAAACTTTTAAATCATTTTGCTAGTGTAATCTAATTTCATTTTCTATCAGGCCTGTGTCTCAGGCTCACACAGCATATACTGTGGTTAACTGCTATGTGCCAGCCACCACTCATATCTGCTTAACATTTGTGTAAATTTAAACAAAAAAACTTTTAAATCATTTTGCTAGTGTAATCTAATTTCATTTTCTATCAGGCCTGTGTGTCAGTCTCACACAGCATATACTGTGGTTAATTGCTGTGCCAGCCACCACTCATATCTGCTTAACATTATTGTAAATTTTAAAAAAACAACTTTTAAATAATTTTGCTAGGGTAATCTAATTTCATTTTCCATCAGACCTGTGTGTCAGGCCCACATCATATAGTGTGATTAATAGCTCTTTTTTCCACCACCTATATCTGGTGTAACATTAGTGTAATTTTTTTTTAATTTTTTTTTTACATCAGTCCTCTTCTAGTGTTATTTAATTTTAGTTGCCAGGCCAGCCTGTGTGTCAGGCTGCCAGCATATACTGTGCCTACTTCCATCCTCAGTGCCAGTCCACTACTCCTATCTGGTGTAACATTAGTTTAAATTTTGTAAAAAAAAACTTTTACATCAGTCTAATAGTGTTATTTAATTGTAGTTGCCAGGCCAGACTGCCACTAGTGCCAGCCTGTGTGTCAGGCTGCCAGCACATACTGTGCCATCACTCCTATCTGTTGTAACATTAGTGTAACTTTTTTTAAAAAAAACTTTTACATCAGTCTGCTATTGTTATTTAATTGCAGTTGCCTGTCTGCCAGCATGTGTGCCAGGCCCACCTTCCAACTAATGCCACGAATCATATTTGTTATAACAGTAGTGTAAATATTTAAAATAGAAACTTTTTTGACTGTGAATCATCAGTCTGCTAGTGCAATTGAATTGCAGTTGCCTGCCTGCCAGCGTGTGTGCCAGGCCCACTTGCCAACTAGTGCCACCAATCATATTTGTTATAACAGTATTGTAAATATTTAAAATAAAAAACATCAGTCATCTAGTGTAATCTAATTGCAGTTGCCTTCCTCCCAGCGTGTGTGCCAGGCCCACTTGCCAACTAGTGCCACCAATCATATTTGTTATAACAGTAGTGTAAATATTTTAAAAAAAATATTTTTTGACTGTGAAAGATCAGTATGCTAGTGTAATCTAATTGAAGTTGCCTGCCTGCCAGCGTGTGTGCCAGGCCCACTTGCTGCCAACTATTGCCACCAATCATATTTGTTATAACAGTTTTGAAAATATTTAAAATCAAAACTTTTTTGACTGTGAATCATCAGTCTGCTAGTGCAATTGAATTGCAGTTGCCTGCCTGCCAGCGTGTGTGCCAGGCCCACTTGCCAACTAGTGCCACCAATCATATTTGTTCTAACAGTATTGTAAATATTTAAAATAAAAAAAATTTAGACTGTGAATCATCAGTCTGCTAGTGCAATTGAATTGCAGTTTCCTGCCTGCCAGCGTGTGTGCCAGGCCCACTAGCCAACTAGTGCCACCAATCAAATTTGTTATAACAGTATTGTAAATATTTAAAATAAAAACTTTTTTGACTGTGAATCATCAGTCTGCTAGTGCAATTGAATTGCAGTTGCCTGCCTGCCAGCGTGTGTGCCAGGCCCACTTGCCAACTAGTGCCACCAATCATATTTGTTCTAACAGTATTGTAAATATTTAAAATAAAAAAAATTTAGACTGTGAATCATCAGTCTGCTAGTGCAATTGAATTGCAGTTTCCTGCCTGCCAGCGTGTGTGCCAGGCCCACTAGCCAACTAGTGCCACCAATCAAATTTGTTATAACAGTATTGTAAATATTTAAAATAAAAACTTTTTTGACTGTGAATCATCAGTCTGCTAGTGCAATTGAATTGCAGTTGCCTGCCTGCCAGCGTGTGTGCCAGGCCCACTTGCCAACTAGTGCCACCAATCATATTTGTTATTACAATAGTGTTAATATTTAAAATTAAAACTTTTGGACTGTGAATCATCAGTCTGCTAGTGCAATTGAATTGCAGTTGCCTGCCTGCCAGCGTGTGTGCCAGGCCCACTTGCCAACTAGTGCCACCAATCATATTTGTTCTAACAGTATTGTAAATATTTAAAATAAAAAAAATTTAAACTGTGAATCATCAGTCTGCTAGTGCAATTGAATTGCAGTTTCCTGCCTGCCAGCGTGTGTGCCAGGCCCACTAGCCAACTAGTGCCACCAATCAAATTTGTTATAACAGTATTGTAAATATTTAAAATAAAAACTTTTTTGACTGTGAATCATCAGTCTGCTAGTGCAATTGAATTGCAGTTGCCTGCCTGCCAGCGTGTGTGCCAGGCCCACTTGCCAACTAGTGCCACCAATCATATTTGTTATTACAATAGTGTTAATATTTAAAATTAAAACTTTTGGACTGTGAATCATCAGTCTGCTAGTGCAATTGAATTGCAGTTTCCTGCCTGCCAGCGTGTGTGCCAGGCCCACTTGCCAACTAGTGCCACAAATCAAATTTGTTATAACAGTATTGTAAATATTTAAAATAAAAAAATTTTAGACTGTGAATCATCAGTCTGCTAGTGCAATTGAATTGCAGTTTCCTGCCTGCCAGCGTGTGTGCCAGGCCCACTAGCCAACTAGTGCCACAAATCAAATTTGTTATAACAGTATTGTAAATATTTAAAATAAAAACTTTTTTGACTGTGAATCATCAGTCTGCTAGTGCAATTGAATTGCAGTTGCCTGCCTGCCAGCGTGTGTGCCAGGCCCACTTGCCAACTAGTGCCACCAATCATATTTGTTATTACAATAGTGTTAATATTTAAAATTAAAACTTTTTGACTGTGAATCATCAGTCTGCTAGTGCAATTGAATTGCAGTTTCCTGCCTGCCAGCGTGTGTGCCAGACCCACTTGCCAACTAGTGCCACCAATCATATTTGTTATAACAGTATTGTAAATATTTACAATAAAAACTTTTTTGACTGTGAATCATCAGTCTGCTAGTGCAATTGAATTGCAGTTGCCTGCCTGCCAGCGTGTGTGTCAGGCCCACTTGCCAACTAGTGCCACCAATCATATTTGTTATAACAGTATTGTAAATATTTAAAATAAAAACTTTTTTGACTGAGAAACATCAGTCATCTAGTGTAATCTAATTGCAGTTGCCTTCCTCCCAGCGTGTGTGCCAGGCCCACTTGCCAACTAGTGCCACCAATCATATTTGTTATAACAGTAGTGTAAATATTTGTAAAAAATATTTTTTGACTGTGAAAGATCAGTCTGCTAGTGTAATCTAATTGAAGTTGCCTGCCTGCCAGCGTGTGTGCCAGGCCCACTTGCTGCCAACTATTGCCACCAATCATATTTGTTATAACAGTTTTGAAAATATTTAAAATCAAAACTTTTTTGACTGTGAATCATCAGTCTGCTAGTGCAATTGAATTGCAGTTGCCTGCCTGCCAGCGAGTGTGCCAGGCCCACTTGCCAACTAGTGCCACCAATCAAATTTGTTCTAACAGTATTGTAAATATTTAAAATAAAAAATGTTTAGACTGTGAATCATCAGTCTGCTAGTGCAATTGAATTGCAGTTTCCTGCCTGCGAGCATGTATGCCAGACCCACTAGCCAACTAGTGCCACCAATCAAATTTGTTATAACAGTATTGTAAATATTTAAAATAAAAACTTTTTTGACTGTGAATCATCAGTCTGCTAGTGCAATTGAATTGCAGTTGCCTGCCTGCCAGCGTGTGTACCAGGCCCACTTGCCAACTAGTGCCACCAATCATATTTTGTTATTACAATAGTGTTAATATTTAAAATTAAAACTTTTTGACTGTGAATCATCAGTCTGCTAGTGCAATTGAATTGCAGTTTCCTGCCTGTCAGCGTGTGTGCCAGGCCCACTTGCCAACTAGTGCCACCAATCATATTTGTTATAACAGTATTTTAAATATTTAAAAAAAAAACTTTTTGACTGTGAAGCATCAGTCAGCTAGTGTAATCTAATTGCAGTTGCCTTCCTCCCAGTGTGTGTGCCAGGCCCACTTGCCAACTAGTGCCACCAATCATATTTGTCATAACAGTAGTGTAAATATTTACAATAAAAACTTTTTTGACTGTGAATCATCAGTCTGCTAGTGCAATTGAATTGCAGTTGCCTGCCTGCCAGCGTGTGTGTCAGGCCCACTTGCCAACTAGTGCCACCAATCATATTTGTTATTTATGGTAGTGTTAATATTTAAAATTAAAACTTTTTTTGACTGTGAATCATCAGTCTGCTAATGCAATTGAATTGCAGTTGCCTGCCTGCCAGCGTGTGTGCCAGGACCACTAGCCAACTAGTGCCACCAATCATATTTGTTGTCACAGTACTTTTTAATATCAGTCTGCTTTTTTGTGTCAGACTCACAGCGTATACTGTGCCCACTTGCCCAGTGCCACCACTCATAATTTGTTTAATAGTATTGTAAGTGTACATTTAAACAAAAATGACAGGCAGAGGCAGGCCACCCCGCAGGTGCTGTCGTGGTCGTGGTGCTGTGATTCCTTTAGACCCTACAAATATGCACATTGTTCAGAGGCCAGGTGCCAGGGACGCGAAAAGTTCTGAGGAGGACCTAGTTGAATGGCTAACACAGGACACCCAATCTTCTACAGCTTCCGCTCCTAGTCCTAACCTTGACGCACCATCCACCTCCAGCTGTGCTTTGGGCACCTCTCAAGTGACTAGTGCCACTCGCCTGCCTGTCGCCACCACCAACACTAGCACCACAGCCGCTTCACTTGATCTGTCAGAGGAGTTATTTACACATCAGTTGGAAGAAATGAGTGATGCGCAACCATCATTGACAGAGGATGTAGATAACAGTGATATGTCTCAGTCAGGCAGCATTACAGACATAGAGGTACGGTGTGATGATGATGATGATGTTGTACCCACTGCTGCTTCCTTTGTTGATGTGTCAGATACAAGTGAAGCGGTTGATGATGATGTGTCCGTGGATGTCACGTGGATGCCCTCTAGAAGAGAAGAAGAAGAGGGGGAAAGTTCAGATGGGGAGACAGAGAGGAGGAGGAGACGAGTTGGAAGCAGGGGAAGGTCGTCGCAAGGGGCTAGTGGCACAGTCAGACAGCATGCATCGGCACCCGGGGTCAGCCAGACAGCACGCCGACGCCAATCAACGCATGCTGTTGACACCACCAGAATGCCGTCATTGCAGAGCTCAGCAGTGTGGCATTTTTTTGTGTGCCTGCCTCTGACAACAGCGATGCCATTTGCAACCTGTGCCAAAAGAAACTGAGTCGTGGGAAGTCCAACAACCACCTAGGTACAACTGCTTTGCGAAGGCACATGGTCTCACATCACAAACGCTGATGGGAAGAACAGATGAGTAGAAGCAGCACACAAACTCAAAGCTGCCCTCCTCCTCCTGGTCCAGCATCTTCAGCCACGTCAACCACTGCTGTCCTCCTTGCCCCCTCTCAACCATCCTCCACTCAGTCTCTCTTACGTAGCAGTTCCTGGTCATCTGCCCACAGTCAGGTGTCTGTCAAGGACATGTTTGAGCGTAAGAAGCCAATTTCCCAAAGTCACCCCCTTGCCCGGCATCTGACAGCTGGCTTGTCTAAACACTTAGCCCGCCAGCTTTTACCATACAAGCTGGTGGAGTCTGAGGCTTTCAAAAAATTTGTATCTATTGGGACACCGCAGTGGAAGGTACCTGGCCGAAATTTCTTTTCACAAAAGGCAATCCCAAACCTGTACTCGATTGTGCGAAAGGAAGTAATGGCATGTCTGGCATACAGCGTTGGGGCAAGGGTCCATATGACCACTGATAGCTGGTCTGCAAAGCATGGTCAGGGCAGGTATATCATCTACACTGCGCATTGGGTAAACCTGCTGACGGCTGACAAGCATGGAATGCGTGGCTCTGCAGAGGAGTTGGTGACACCGCCACGACTTGCAGGCAGGCCTGCTGTTACCTCCTCTACTCCTCCTACTCCATCCTCTTCCATAACCTCTTCCTCGGCTGAGTCCTCTTCTGCTGCTGCGTCTTGCTCCACATCAACGGCACCCCCCCAGCTCCCCAGGTACTATTCAACATCCCGGATACGGCAGTGTCACGCCGTCTTGGGGTTGACTTGCCTGAAAGCCGAGAGTCACACCGCACCAGCACTCCTGTCCACCCTGAACGCACAGGTGGATCAGTGGCTGACTCCGCACCAACTGGAGATTGGAAAGGTTGTTTCTGACAATGGAAGTAATTTGGTGGCAGCATTGAAATTGGGCAAGTTGACACATGTGCCGTGCATGGCACATGTGTGTAATCTGATTGTACAACGCTTTGTGCATAAGTACCCAGGCTTACAGGATGTCCTGAAGCAGGCCAGGAAGGTGTGTGGCCATTTCAGGCGTTCCTACACGGCCATGGCGCACTTGTGCGATATCCAGCGTCAAAACAACCTGCCAGTGAGGCGCTTGATTTGCAACAGCCCGACACGTTGGAATTCAACACTCCTAATGTTCGACCGCCTGCTCCAACAAGAAAAAGCTGTTAATGAGTATTTGTATGACCGGGGTGCTAGGACAGCCTCTGGGGAGCTGGGGATTTTTTGCCAAATTACTGGACGCTCATGCGCAATGCCTGTAGGCTCATGCGTCCTTTTGAGGAGTTGACAAACCTTGTCAGTCGCACCGAAGGCACCATCAGCGACATCATACCATTTGTTTTCTTCCTGGAGCGTGCCCTGCAAAGAGTGCTGGATCAGGCCGTAGATGAGCGTGAAGAGGAAGAGGAAGAGTTGTGGTGTCCATCACCACCAGAAACAGCCTTATCAGCATCGCTTGCTGGACCTGCGGCAACGCAGGAAGAGGATTGTGAGAAAGAGGAGTCAGAGGAGGAATGTGGCTTTGAGGAGGAGGAGGAGGAGGAAGACCAAGCAAACAGGCATCCCAGGGTGCTCGTTGTTGTCACCTATCTGGTACCCGTGGTGTTGTACGTGGCTGGGGGGAAGAAGATACCTTCAGTGACATCAGTGAGGACAAGGAACGGGACATGATTAGCTCGGCATCCAACCTTGTGCAAATGGGGTCTTTCATGCTGTCGTGCCTGTTGAGGGACCCTCGTATAAAAAAGCTGAAGGAGAATGACCTGTACTGGGTGTCCACGCTACTAGACCCCCGGTATAAGCATAAAGTGACTGAAATGTTACCAAATTCCCACAAGTCGGAAAGGATGGAGCAGTTCAAAAATAAATTAAAAACTATGCTTTACACAGCGTATAAGGGTGATGTCACAGCACAACGGGAATCTAACAGGGGAAGAGATGAAAGTAATCCTCCTCCTCCTCCCACGACCATGGCGGCAAGGACAGGATGCTTTCCTGACGTGTTGTTGATGGAGGACATGCGGACATTTTTAACTCCGATGCATCGCCAGAGCCTTTCGGGATCCAGCCTCAGAGAAAGACTCAACCGACAGGTAGCAGACTACCTAGCATTAACTGCGAATCTTGACACTCTGAGGAGTGATGGACCCCTTGACTACTGGGTGTGTAGGCTTGACCTGTGGCCTGAGCTATCCCAATTTGCAATCGAACTTCTGGCCTGCCACACTTCAAGTGTCCTGTCAGAAAGGACCTTCAGTGCAGCAGGAGGTTTTGTCACTGAGAAGAGAAGTCGCCTAGGTCAAAAAAGTCTTGATTATCGCACCTTTATTAAAATGAATGAGGGATGGATCCCGAAGGGACTGACATTGGGTGATACATTTGAGTAAAAAAGGCCTGATGATGAGATGAGCTGCCTTGGGCTACAAATGGCACATACGCTGGCGTATTTTTTATAAGAATGCAGAATGACTTGCGTGACTTATCCGCCAACAACTAGTGTTCAAGCCGCAAGGTTTTAGGGCACTTTCTAACTGTTTTACAAATATCAATTTTTCTGGCCGCTGCTACCGAATTTTTCAGGCATTTGGACATGCCTAATTTTTCTGGCCTCTGGTGCTGCACTGTGGCTACAAAACCCAAACCAAGAAACGGCACATAACAGTGATGAAACTGTTAAGAATAGTACTCAGTCATTAACACACCACTCATATCTGGTGCCCCAAATTTGAAGTAGGAGGACCGACCAAGCATCTTTTTCCATCTCACGGTTCCGAAAAATTATCTATGGGTTCCTAAAAACAATGCCATACCTGTACTCGATTGTGCAAAAGGATGTCATATGTGGTGTTTCATGCTGTTGTGTCTGTTGAGGGTTGTGGACCATTGTATAAAAAGGCTGAAGGAGAACGACCTGTACTGGGTGTCCAAGCATGGTTTTTTGTTCAATTTCCCGGTTCCTAAAAATTATCTATGGGTTCCTAAAATCAATGCCATATATGTAATCTATTGTGCAAAAGGATGGCATATGTGGTGTTTCATGCTGTTGTTTCTGTTGAGGGTCCTGGACCCTCGTCTAAAAAGGCTGAAGGAGAACGAGCTGTACTGGGTGTCCAAGCATCTTTTTCCATCTCCCGGTTGCTAAAAATTATCTCTGGGTTCCTAAAACCGATGCCATACCTGTACTCTATTGTTCAAAAGGATGGCATATGTGGTGTTTCATGCTGTTGTTTCTGTTGAGGGTCTTGGACCCTCGTCTAAAAAGGCTGAAGGAGAACGAAGTGTACTGGTTGTCCAAGCATCTTTTTCCATCTCCCGGTTCCTAAAAATTATCTCCGGGTTCCTAAAATGGATGCCATACCTGTACTGGATTGTTCAAAAGGATGGCATATGTGGTGTTTCATGCTGTTGTTTCTGTTGAGGGTCCTGGACCCTCGTCTAAAAAGGCTGAAGGAGAACGAGCTGTACTGGGTGTCCAAGCATCTTTTTCCATCTCCCGGGTCCTAAAAATTATCTCCAGGTTCCTATTATCGATGCCATACCTGTACTCTATTGTTCAAAAGGATGGCATATGTGGTGTTTCATGCTGTTGTTTCTGTTGAGGGTCCTGGACCCTCGTCTAAAAAGGCTGAAGGAGAACGAGCTGTACTGGGTGTCCAAGCATATTTTTCCATCTCCCGGTTCCTAAAAATTATCTCCGGGTTCCTAAAATCGATGCCATACCTTTACTGGATTGTTCAAAAGGATGGCATATGTGGTGTTTCTTGCTGTTGTTTCTGTTGAGGGTCCGGGACCCTCTTATAAAAAGGCTGAAGGAGAACAAAGTGTACTGGTTGTCCAAGCATCTTTTTACATCTCCCGGTTCCTACAAATTATCTCCGGGTTCCTAAAATGGATGCCATACCTGTACTCTATTGTGCAAAAGGATGGCATATGTGGTGTTTCATGCTGTTGTTTCTGTTGAGGGTCCTGGACCCTCTTATAAAAAGGCTGAAGGAGAACGACCTGTACTGGGTGTCCAAGCATTTTTTTCCATCTCCCGGTTCCTAAAAATTATCTCCGGGTTCCTAAAATCGATGCCATACCTGTACTCTATTGTGCAAAAGGAAGTAACCTTACCATGGGTCTCAGACCGCATGTCTTGTTGTTATATTTTGTCAGGGTAATCGGGCAGGCCATATAGACCTCACCCGATAGGAGGAGTAACACGTATTAAAGTGCTAAGAATAGTAATACTTAACACAACCTAGTTACCATGGGTCCAAGACCGCATGTCTTATTGTTATATTTTGTCAGGGTAATCAGGAAGACCATATAGACCTCCCCCGATAGGTGGAGTAAAAGGGATTAAAGTGCTAAGAATAGTACTACTTAACACAACCTAGTTACCATGGGTCCCAGACCGCATGTCTTATTGTTGTATTTTGTCAGGGTAATCAGGCAGACCATATAGACCTCCCCCGATAGGGGGAGTTACAGGGATTAAAGTGCTAAGAATAGTACTACTTAACACAACCTAGTTACCATGGGTCCCAGACCGCATGTCTTGTTGTTATATTTGGTCAGGGTAATCAGACAGGCCGTATAGACCTCCCCCGATAGGGGGAGTTACAGGGATTAAAGTGCTAAGAATAGTACTACTTAACACAACTTAGTTACCATGGGTCCCAGACCGCATGTCTTATTGTTATATTATGTCAGGGTTATCAGGCAGACCATATAGACCTCCCCAGATAGGGGGAGTAAAAGGGATTAAAGTGCTAAGAATAGTATTACTTAAAGGATTACTTTCTGTTATAATTTTTAAGCTAAACAACTAACATATTAAAGTTAATAAACATTAATTAAAACCTACTGACCTATATTTTCTCCAAAACGAAGTTTCATAACATTCTAAAAGTTATATCTTTTATTCATCGATGATGTCACGTTATCCTGCCCACTATTTTCAGCACTGCATGTTCAAAATACTTAAACCAATAACTTTGTGTTTAAAGCGCCATTTTGAAACCTAGGTACTGTAAACGGATTGGTACAGAGCAAAGGATACCCATGGAGTGGGTTTGGAAAACAATTAAATTTGCAGACAAGATTTCTGATATACGGTAGAGATATGTTAATGAAATGCTATTGATAAAAAGCGTATTTGGGGTAGTTAGTTAGTAACAGGCATAGAAAATATTTACTTAAAGTGGCCCTTTAACACAAGCTAGTTACCATGGGTCCCAGACCGCATGTCTTGTTGTTATATTTGGTCAGGGTAATCAGACAGGCCGTATAGACCTCCCCCGATAGGGGGAGTTACAGGGATTAAAGTGCTAAGAATAGTACTACTTAACACAACTTAGTTACCATGGGTCCCAGACCGCATGTCTTATTGTTTTATCTTGTCAGGGTTATCAGGCAGACCATATAGACCTCCCCAGATAGGGGGAGTAAAAGGGATTAAAGTGCTAAGTATAGTATTACTTAAAGGATTACTTTCTGTTATAATTTTTAAGCTAAACAACTAACATATTAAAGTTAATAAACATTAATTAAAACCTACTGACCTATATTTTCTCCAAAACGAAGTTTCATAACATTCTAAAAGTTATATCTTTTATTCGTCGATGATGTCACGTTATCCTGCCCACTATTTTCAGCACTGCATGTTCAAAATACTTAAACCAATAACTTTGTGTTTAAAGCGCCATTTTGAAACCTAGGTACTGTAAACGGATTGGTACAGAGCAAAGGATACCCATGGAGTGGGTTTGGAAAACAATTAAATTTGCAGACAAGATTTCTGATATACGGTAGAGATATGTTAATGAAATGCTATTGATAAAAAGCGTATTTGGGGTAGTTAGTTAGTAACAGGCATAGAAAATATTTACTTAAAGTGGCCCTTTAACACAAGCTAGTTACCATGGGTCCCAGACAGCATGTCTTGTTGTTATATTTGGTCAGGGTAATCAGGCAGGCCGTATAGACCTCCCCCGATAGGGGGAGTTACAGGGATTAAAGTGCTAAGAATAGTACTACTTAACACAACCTAGTTACCATGGGTCCCAGACCGCATGTCTTGTTGTTATATTTGGTCAGGGTAAACAGGCAGGCCGTATAGACCTCCCCCGATAGGGGGAGTTACAGGGATTAAAGTGCTAAGAATAGTACTAATATAAACACAACCTAGTTACCATGGGTCCCAGACCGCATGTCTTGTTGTTATATTTGGTCAGGGTAATCAGGCAGGCCGTATAGACCACCCCCGATAGGGGGAGTTACAGGGATTAAAGTGCTAAGAATAGTCCAATTAACACAACCTAGTTACCATGGGTCCCAGACCGCATGTCTTGTTGTTATATTTGGTCAGGGTAATCAGGCAGGTCGTATAGACCTCCCCCGATAGGGGGAGATACAGGGATTAAAGTGCTAAGAATAGTACTACTTAACACAACCTAGTTACCATGGGTCCCAGACCGCATGTTTTGTTGTTATATTTGGTCAGGGTAATCAGGCAGGCCGTATAGACCTCCCCCGATAGGGGGAGTTACAGGGATTAAAGTGCTAAGAATAGTACTACTTAACACAACCTAGTTACCATGGGTCCCAGACCGCATGTCTTGTTGTTATATTTGGTCAGGGTAAACAGGCAGGCCGTATAGACCTCCCCCGATAGGGGGAGTTACAGGGATTAAAGTGCTAAGAATAGTACTACTTAACACAACCTAGTTACCATGGGTCCCAGACCGCATGTCTTGTTGTTATATTTGGTCAGGGTAATCAGGCAGGCCGTATAGACCTCCCCCGATAGGGGGAGTTACAGGGATTAAAGTGCTAAGAATAGTACTACTTAACACAACCTAGTTACCATGGGTCCCAGACCGCATGTCTTGTTGTTATATTTGGTCAGGGTAATCAGGCAGGCCGTATAGACCTCCCCCGACAGGGGGAGTTACAGGGATTAAAGTGCTAAGAATAGTACTAATATAAACACAACCTAGTTACCATGGGTCCCAGACCGCATGTCTTGTTGTTATATTTGGTCAGGGTAATCAGGCAGGCCGTATAGACCTCCCCCGATAGGGGGAGTTACAGGGATTAAAGTGCTAAGAATAGTACTACTTAACACAACCTAGTTACCATGGGTCCCAGACCGCATGTCTTGTTTTTATATTTGGTCAGGGTAATCAGGCAGGTCGTATAGACCTCCCCCGATAGGGGGAGATACAGGGATTAAAGTGCTAAGAATAAAACTACTTAACACAACCTAGTTACCATGGGTCCCAGACCGCATGTTTTGTTGTTATATTTGGTGAGGGTAATCAGGCAGGCCGTATAGGCCTCCACCGATAGGGGGAGTTACAAGGATTAAAGTGCTAAGAATAGTACTACTTAACACAACCTAGTTACCATGGGTCTCAGACCGCATGTCTTGTTGTTATATTTGGTGAGGGTAATCAGGCAGGCCGTATAGACCTCCCCCGATAGGGGGAGATACAGGGATTAAAGTGCTAAGAATAAAACTACTTAACACAACCTAGTTACCATGGGTCCCAGACCGCATGTTTTGTTGTTATATTTGGTGAGGGTAATCAGGCAGGCCGTATAGGCCTCCACCGATAGGGGGAGTTACAAGGATTAAAGTGCTAAGAATAGTACTACTTAACACAACCTAGTTACCATGGGTCTCAGACCGCATGTCTTGTTGTTATATTTGGTGAGGGTAATCAGGCAGGCCGTATAGACCTCCCCCGATAGGGGGAGTTACAGGGATTAAAGTGCTAAGAATAGTACTACTTAGCACAACCTAGTTACCATGGGTCCCAGACCGCATGTCTTGTTGTTATATTTGGTCAGGGTAATCAGGCAGGCTGTATAGACCTCCCCCGATAGGCGGAGTTACAGGGATTAAATTGCTAAGAATAGTACAAATATAAACACAACCTAGTTACCATGGGTCTCAGACCCCATGTCTTGTTGTTATATTTGGTCAGGGTAATCAGGCAGGTCGTATAGACCTCCCCCGATAGGGGGAGATACAGGGATTAAAGTGCTAAGAATAGTACTACTTAACACAACCTAGTTACCATGGGTCCCAGACCGCATGTCTTGTTGTTATATTTGGTCAGGGTAAACAGGCAGGCCGTATAGACCTCCCCCGATAGGGGGAGTTACAGGGATTAAAGTGCTAAGAATAGTACTAATATAAACACAACCTAGTTACCATGGGTCCAGTCGTATAGACCTCCCCCGATAGGGGGAGATACAGGGATTAAAGTGCTAAGAATAGTACTACTTAACACAACCTAGTTACCATGAGTCCCAGACCGCATGTTTTGTTGTTATATTTGGTCAGGGTAATCAGGCAGGCCGTATAGACCTCCCCCGCTAGGGGGAGTTACAGGGATTAAAGTGCTAAGAATAGTACTACTTAACACAACCTAGTTACCATGGGTCCCAGACCACATGTCTTGTTGTTATATTTGGTCAGGGTAATCAGGCAGGCCGTATAGACCTCCCCCGATAGGGGGAGATACAGGGATTAAAGTGCTAAGAATAGTACTACTTAACACAACCTAGTTACCATGGGTCCCAGACCGCATGTCTTGTTGTTATATTTGGTGAGGGTAATCAGGCAGGCCGTATAGATCTCCACCGATAGGGGGAGTTACAAGGATTAAAGTGCTAAGAATAGTACTACTTAACACAACCTAGTTACCATGAGTCCCAGACCGCATGTCTTGTTGTTATATTTGGTGAGGGTAATCAGGCAGGCCGTATAGACCTCCCCCGATAGGGGGAGTTACAGGGATTAAAGTGCTAAGAATAGTACTACTTAGCACAACCTAGTTACCATGGGTCCCAGACCGCATGTCTTGTTGTTATATTTTGTCAGGGTAATCAGGCAGGCCGTATAGACCTCCCCCGATAGGCGGAGTTACAGGGATTAAAGTGCTAAGAATAGTACTACTTAACACAACCTAGTTGCCATGGGTCCCAGAACGCATGTCTTGTTGTTATATTTGGTCAGGGTAATCAGGCAGGCCGTATAGACCACCCCTGATAGGGGGAGTAAAAGGGATTAAAGTGCTAAGAATAGTACTACTTAACACAACCTAGTTACCATGGGTCCCAGACCGCATGTCTTGTTGTTATATTTGGTCAGGGTAATCAGGCAGGCCGTATAGACCACCCCTGATAGGGGGAGTAAAAGGGATTAAAATGCTAAGAATAGTACTACTTAACACAACCTAGTTACCATGGGTCCCAGACCGCATGTCTTGTTGTTATATTTGGTCAGGGTAATCAGGCAGGTCGTATAGACCACCACTGATAGGGGGAGTAAAAGGGATTAAAGTGCTAAGAATAGTACTACTTAACACAACCTAGTTACCATGGGTCCCAGACCTCATGTCTTGTTGTTATATTTGGTCAGGGTAATCAGGCAGGTCGTATAGACCTCCCCCGATAGGGGGAGTTACAGGGATTAAAGTGCTAAGAATAGTACTACTTAACACAACCTAGTTACCATGGGTCCCAGACCGCATGTCTTGTTGTTATATTTGGTCAGGGTAATCAGGCAGGTCGTATAGACCTCCCCCGATAGGGGGAGATACAGGGATTAAAGTGCTAAGAATAGTCCAATTAACACAACCTAGTTACCATGGGTCCCAGACCGCATGTCTTGTTGTTATATTTGGTGAGGGTAATCAGGCAGGCCGTATAGACCTCCCCCAATAGGGGGAATTACAGGGATTAAAGTGCTAAGAATAGCACTACTTAACACAACCTAGTTACCATGGGTCCCAGACCGCATGTCTTGTTGTTATATTTGGTCAGGGTAATCAGGCAGGCCGTATAGACCTCCCCCGATAGGGGGAGTTACAGGGATTAAAGTGCTAAGAATAGTACTACTTAGCACAACCTAGTTACCATGGGTCCCAGACCGCATGTCTTGTTGTTATATTTTGTCAGGGTAATCAGGCAGGCCGTATAGACCTCCCCCGATAGGCGGAGTTACAGGGATTAAAGTGCTAAGAATAGTACTACTTAACACAACCTAGTTGCCATGGGTCCCAGAACGCATGTCTTGTTGTTATATTTGGTCAGGGTAATCAGGCAGGCCGTATAGACCACCCCTGATAGGGGGAGTAAAAGGGATTAAAGTGCTAAGAATAGTACTACTTAACACAACCTAGTTACCATGGGTCCCAGACCGCATGTCTTGTTGTTATATTTGGTCAGGGTAATCAGGCAGGCCGTATAGACCACCCCTGATAGGGGGAGTAAAAGGGATTAAAATGCTAAGAATAGTACTACTTAACACAACCTAGTTACCATGGGTCCCAGACCGCATGTCTTGTTGTTATATTTGGTCAGGGTAATCAGGCAGGTCGTATAGACCACCACTGATAGGGGGAGTAAAAGGGATTAAAGTGCTAAGAATAGTACTACTTAACACAACCTAGTTACCATGGGTCCCAGACCTCATGTCTTGTCGTTATATTTGGTCAGGGTAATCAGGCAGGTCGTATAGACCTCCCCCGATAGGGGGAGTTACAGGGATTAAAGTGCTAAGAATAGTACTACTTAACACAACCTAGTTACCATGGGTCCCAGACCGCATGTCTTGTTGTTATATTTGGTCAGGGTAATCAGGCAGGTCGTATAGACCTCCCCCGATAGGGGGAGATACAGGGATTAAAGTGCTAAGAATAGTCCAATTAACACAACCTAGTTACCATGGGTCCCAGACCGCATGTCTTGTTGTTATATTTGGTGAGGGTAATCAGGCAGGCCGTATAGACCTCCCCCAATAGGGGGAATTACAGGGATTAAAGTGCTAAGAATAGCACTACTTAACACAACCTAGTTACCATGGGTCCCAGACCGCATGTCTTGTTGTTATATTTGGTCAGGGTAATCAGGCAGGCCGTATAGACCTCCCCCGATAGGGGGAGTTACAGGGATTAAAGTGCTAAGAATAGTACTAATATAAACACAACCTAGTTACCATGGGTCCCATACCGCATGTCTTGTTGTTATATTTGGTCAGGGTAATCAGGCAGGCCGTATAGACCTCCCCCGATAGGGGGAGTTACAGGGATTAAAGTGCTAAGAATAGGGGGGCGGAGCCAACTATCTAAGCTAACAGACGTGCATCACAGGAGCTCTGGCTCTAAATTTAGGCATTAGGGGTCAAAACATAAGTTTATACATATTTTCACGATTTGTTTGAAGACCCCTACTAGCTTTCTTCAATAAGGATCCTGTTGTCCAAGTTTGGGAACTTTACTTTTGAAATAGACCCAAGTTTCAGCCTATACTGTAACCACGCCGTGGGAGACAAGTGGCAAAGCTTTTGTAAGGCTCTTGATTGTCATAGCGGACCCAGCGGCTCATACTCCCTGCATGTCTGCTTACTATCTGCACCCAGTTACCTGAATTGAAGTGCCGAGAACCAGCCACGGTACAGATATTAGCGGTGGCCTTCACCTCTCTACAAAGGAAAATGGCGGCCGAAACGGACTGTGAGCTGATAGCATGGGGCTATATTGAGGCCTCGCACAAACTACTAGAGGCCTTATTACCTAAGCTCCTTACTGTAACAGCCCATGGCCCTACGCCGGGTACCCAGGCTCTAGGAGGAAGCGAAACCAGCATCGCAGCAGTCGATTACTTACCCGTTTATACACCTACATATCGGGCTGATGTTGACGCCATATTTTTAGATCGGCAGAAAGTCTCCCCCTCCTCTCTTGCTAGGAGCCTGTCTGTGCCGAACTCTGACCGCGGACATAGAGCGGTACTTAAGATTATCCCGTGGAGAGACAAGACACTGTCCCACTCGTATATAACAGGGGAGGCTTCAAGAGACATGACCGCTCACTCTGCTCATTACGGGGTACCCGACAAGTTGGACGGTGTTTTTGGTAGTTGTCCGCTGCGGCTGACTCACCGATTGCCACATTGCAAGAAACAAGGCCATGGAGGTTGTATTAGTGACTCGGTTGAAGGCTTGACTTACTATGAAGAAGGATAAACCTACTCCCTACAGGTCTTGCGCTTGGAAAATTTGAGCAATATATTAATATTAACATTAACACATTAAGGCCTAGATTTAGAGTTCGGCGGTAGCCGTCAAAACCAGCGTTAGAGGCTCCTAACGCTGGTTTTGGGCGCCCGCTGGTATTTGGAGTCAGTGATTAAAGGGTCTAACGCTCACTTTTCAGCCGCGACTTTTCCATACCGCAGATCCCCCTACGCCATTTGCGTAGCCTATCTTTTCAATGGGATCTTTCTAACGCTGGTATTTAGAGTCGTTTCTGCAGTGAGCGTTAGAGCTCTAACGACAAGATTCCAGCCGCCTGAAAAAAGCAGGAGTTAAGAGCTTTCTGGCTAACGCCGGTTTCTAAAGCTCTTAACTACTGTACCCTAAAGTACACTAACACCCATAAACTACCTATGTACCCTATGTACCCCGATAGGGGGAGTTACAGGGATTAAAGTGCTAAGAATAGGGGGGCGGAGCCAACTATCTAAGCTAACAGACGTGCATCACAGGAGCTCTGGCTCTAAATTTAGGCATTAGGGGTCAAAACATAAGTTTATACATATTTTCACGATTTGTTTGAAGACCCCTACTAGCTTTCTTCAATAAGGATCCTGTTGTCCAAGTTTGGGAACTTTACTTTTGAAATAGACCCAAGTTTCAGCCTATACTGTAACCACGCCGTGGGAGACAAGTGGCAAAGCTTTTGTAAGGCTCTTGATTGTCATAGCGGACCCAGCGGCTCATACTCCCTGCATGTCTGCTTACTATCTGCACCCAGTTACCTGAATTGAAGTGCCGAGAACCAGCCACGGTACAGATATTAGCGGTGGCCTTCACCTCTCTACAAAGGAAAATGGCGGCCGAAACGGACTGTGAGCTGATAGCATGGGGCTATATTGAGGCCTCGCACAAACTACTAGAGGCCTTATTACCTAAGCTCCTTACTGTAACAGCCCATGGCCCTACGCCGGGTACCCAGGCTCTAGGAGGAAGCGAAACCAGCATCGCAGCAGTCGATTACTTACCCGTTTATACACCTACATATCGGGCTGATGTTGACGCCATATTTTTAGATCGGCAGAAAGTCTCCCCCTCCTCTCTTGCTAGGAGCCTGTCTGTGCCGAACTCTGACCGCGGACATAGAGCGGTACTTAAGATTATCCCGTGGAGAGACAAGACACTGTCCCACTCGTATATAACAGGGGAGGCTTCAAGAGACATGACCGCTCACTCTGCTCATTACGGGGTACCCGACAAGTTGGACGGTGTTTTTGGTAGTTGTCCGCTGCGGCTGACTCACCGATTGCCACATTGCAAGAAACAAGGCCATGGAGGTTGTATTAGTGACTCGGTTGAAGGCTTGACTTACTATGAAGAAGGATAAACCTACTCCCTACAGGTCTTGCGCTTGGAAAATTTGAGCAATATATTAATATTAACATTAACACATTAAGGCCTAGATTTAGAGTTCGGCGGTAGCCGTCAAAACCAGCGTTAGAGGCTCCTAACGCTGGTTTTGGGCGCCCGCTGGTATTTGGAGTCAGTGATTAAAGGGTCTAACGCTCACTTTTCAGCCGCGACTTTTCCATACCGCAGATCCCCCTACGCCATTTGCGTAGCCTATCTTTTCAATGGGATCTTTCTAACGCTGGTATTTAGAGTCGTTTCTGCAGTGAGCGTTAGAGCTCTAACGACAAGATTCCAGCCGCCTGAAAAAAGCAGGAGTTAAGAGCTTTCTGGCTAACGCCGGTTTCTAAAGCTCTTAACTACTGTACCCTAAAGTACACTAACACCCATAAACTACCTATGTACCCCTAAACCGAGGTCCCCCCACATCGCCGCCACTCGATTAAAATTTTTAACCCCTAATCTGCCGACCGCCACCTACGTTATACTTATGTACCCCTAATCTGCTGCCCCTAACCCCGCCGACCCCTATATTATATTTATTAACCCCTAACTTGCCCCCCACAACGTCGCCGCAAGCTACTTAAAATAATTAACCCCTAATCTTCCGACCGCAAATCGCCGCCACCTACGTTATCCCTATGTACCCCTAATCTGCTGCCCCTAACATCGCCGACCCCTATGTTATATTTATTAACCCCTAATCTGCCCCCCACAACGTCGCCGACACCTACCTACACTTATTAACCCCTAATCTGCCGACCGGAGCTCACCGCTATTCTAATAAATGTATTAACCCCTAAAGCTAAGTCTAACCCTAACACTAACACCCCCCTAAGTTAAATATAATTTTTATCTAACGAAATAAGTTAACTCTTATTAAATAAATGATTCCTATTTAAAGCTAAATACTTACCTGTAAAATAAATCCTAATATAGCTACAATATAAATTACATTTATATTATAGCTATTTTAGGATTAATATTTATTTTACAGGCAACTTTGTAATTATTTTAACCAGGTACAATAGCTATTAAATAGTTAAGAACTATTTAATAGTTACCTAGTTAAAATAATTACAAATTTACCTGTAAAATAAATCCTAACCTAAGATATAATTAAACCTAACACTACCCTATCAATAAAATAATTAAATAAACTACCTACAATTACCTACAATTAACCTAACACTACACTATCAATAAATTAATTAAACACAATTGCTACAAATAAATACAATTAAATAAACTATCTAAAGTACAAAAAATAAAAAAGAACTAAGTTACAGAAAATAAAAAAATATTTACAAACATAAGAAAAATATTACAACAATTTTAAACTAATTACACCTACTCTAAGCCCCCTAATAAAATAACAAAGACCCCCAAAATAAAAAATTCCCTACCCTATTCTAAAATACAAAAATTACAAGCTCTTTTACCTTACCAGCCCTGAACAGGGCCCTTTGCGGGGCATGCCCCAAGAATTTCAGCTCTTTTGCCTGTAAAAAAAAACATACAATACCCCCCCCCAACATTACAACCCACCACCCACATACCCCTAATCTAACCCAAACCCCCTTAAATAAACCTAACACTAATCCCCTGAAGATCTTCCTACCTTGTCTTCACCATCCAGGTATCACCGATCCGTCCTGGCTCCAAGATCTTCATCCAACCCAAGCGGGGGTTGGCGATCCATAATCCGGTGCTCCAAAGTCTTCCTCCTATCCGGCAAGAAGAGGACATCCGGACCGGCAAACATCTTCTCCAAGCGGCATCTTCTATGTTCTTCCATCCGATGACGACCGGCTCCATCTTGAAGACCTCCAGTGCGGATCCATCCTCTTCTTCCGACGACTAGACAACGAATGACGGTTCCTTTAAGGGACGTCATCCAAGATGGCGTCCCTCGAATTCCGATTGGCTGATAGGATTCTATCAGCCAATCGGAATTAAGGTAGGAATTTTCTGATTGGCTGATGGAATCAGCCAATCAGAATCAAGTTCAATCCGATTGGCTGATCCAATCAGCCAATCAGATTGAGCTCGCATTCTATTGGCTGATCGGAACAGCCAATAGAATGCGAGCTCAATCTGATTGGCTGATTGGATCAGCCAATCGGATTGAACTTGATTCTGATTGGCTGATTCCATCAGCCAATCAGAATATTCCTACCTTAATTCCGATTGGCTGATAGAATCCTATCAGCCAATCGGAATTCGAGGGACGCCATCTTGGATGACGTCCCTTAAAGGAACCGTCATTCGTCGTCTAGTCGTCGGAAGAAGAGGATGGATCCGCGCTGGAGGTCTTCAAGATGGAGCCGGTCGTCATCGGATGGAAGAACATAGAAGATGCCGCTTGGAGAAGATGTTTGCCGGTCCGGATGTCCTCTTCTTGCCGGATAGGAGGAAGACTTTGGAGCACCGGATTATGGATCGCCAACCCCCGCTTGGGTTGGATGAAGATCTTGGAGCCAGGACGGATCGGTGATACCTGGATGGTGAAGACAAGGTAGGAAGATCTTCAGGGGATTAGTGTTAGGTTTATTTAAGGGGGTTTGGGTTAGATTAGGGGTATGTGGGTGGTGGGTTGTAATGTTGGGGGGGGGGGTATTGTATGTTTTTTTTTACAGGCAAAAGAGCTGAAATTCTTGGGGCATGCCCCGCAAAGGGCCCTGTTCAGGGCTGGTAAGGTAAAAGAGCTTGTAATTTTTGTATTTTAGAATAGGGTAGGGAATTTTTTATTTTGGGGGTCTTTGTTATTTTATTAGGGGGCTTAGAGTAGGTGTAATTAGTTTAAAATTGTTGTAATATTTTTCTTATGTTTGTAAATATTTTTTTATTTTCTGTAACTTAGTTCTTTTTTATTTTTTGTACTTTAGATAGTTTATTTAATTGTATTTATTTGTAGCAATTGTGTTTAATTAATTTATTGATAGTGTAGTGTTAGGTTAATTGTAGGTAATTGTAGGTAGTTTATTTAATTATTTTATTGATAGGGTAGTGTTAGGTTTAATTATATCTTAGGTTAGGATTTATTTTACAGGTAAATTTGTAATTATTTTAACTAGGTAACGATTAAATAGTTCTTAACTATTTAATAGCTATTGTACCTGGTTAAAATAATTACAAAGTTGCCTGTAAAATAAATATTAATCCTAAAATAGCTATAATATAAATGTAATTTATATTGTAGCTATATTAGGATTTATTTTACAGGTAAGTATTTAGCTTTAAATAGGAATCATTTATTTAATAAGAGTTAATTTATTTCGTTAGATAAAAATTATATTTAACTTAGGGGGGTGTTAGTGTTAGGGTTAGACTTAGCTTTAGGGGTTAATACATTTATTAGAATAGCGGTGAGCTCCGGTCGGCAGATTAGGGGTTAATAATTGAAGGTAGGTGTCGGCGATGTTAGGGAGGGCAGATTAGGGGTTAATACTATTTATGATAGGGTTAGTGAGGCGGATTAGGGGTTAATACATTTATTATAGTAGCGCTCAGGTCCGCTCGGCAGATTAGGGGTTAATAAGTGTAGGTAGGTGTCGGCGACGTTGTGGGGGGCAGATTAGGGGTTAATAAATATAACATAGGGGTCGGCGATGTTAGGGCAGCAGATTAGGGGTACATAGGGATAACGTAGGTGGCGGCGGTTTACGGAGCGGCAGATTAGGGGTTAAAAGTGTAATGCAGGGGTCAGCGATAGCGGGGGCGGCAGATTAGGGGTTAATAAGTGTAAGGTTAGGGGTGTTTAGACTCGGGGTACATGTTAGAGTGTTAGGTGCAGACGTAGGAAGTGTTTCCCCATAGGAAACAATGGGGCTGCGTTAGGAGCTGAACGCTGCTTTTTTGCAGGTGTTAGGTTTTTTTTCAGCTCAAACAGCCCCATTGTTTCCTATGGGAGAATCGTGCACGAGCACGTTTTTGATGCCGGCCGCGTCCGTAAGCAACTCTGGTATCGAGAGTTGCATTTGCGGTAAAAATGCCCTACGCTCCTTTTTTGGAGCCTAACGCAGCATTTGTTTTAACTCTCGATACCAGAGTTAAATTTATGGTGCGGCCAGAAAAAAGCCCGCGGAGCGTTAACAGCCCTTTTACCGCCGAACTCTAAATCTAGGCCTAAGTTTGCTGCCCTTACTCCTTTGGATGCCTACATTGTACATATGTTTATTCCCATGTTATTGAAGGGTCCAAACCATATATATGCTTTTACATAATGCTCTGTACAGGACTTAGTTATGTTTTCTGCAAGTATCGTTACTAGATCAATCCAAGATGGTCGCAACTTTCAGTGCTGCTTTAGATCTTCACATGAGCCGCATAGGAGACTTCCTCACCGAAAGCTATCAACTCAGTTATCCCACACCCTGAGAGTCATGGACAGATAATGTAATATGTTTAGTTTATACAGACCCTGATGTTTGATCTACTATAGGTCATTGGTAACTGTTTGCCTGTACACTGTACTTCTCAATTTTTCATTTTGTTATCTAGATGACGTAGCTTAGTCACAATAGACACACACACCCTCCTAATACTCAGTTTTTATACTTTACAGCTCAATGATTTTGCCTTCTCCACATTCACTGACTCAATTATATTGTGCTGACATATAAAGACAACAATACTATGGCTTAAGTGTATTATCTCTTTGCTAACTGGTGGTGTACTTACAACTGTGCTTAACCTTTTTGAGCTCTATCAGAAGCAGAGTCTCTATATTTATGCACATTTATGCCTCCTAGTAACTCCTTATGTTTTCCTTCCCTTTGGCTAAATATAATCCTTGACCATTAGGGATCGTGTGCGCTGGGCATAGGGCCCGTGCCCAGTTGCTGGGATTCCATTAAGTGATAAGGAAAAATATGATCCCTTATTGAGATATAAATACTTTCACACTCTGCTTTATATCAGTGACTGTCATATGAAAGTCCTGCTGCGCCTACAGAAGTAGTTGCACTACCACATTTTCTATCTAGAATATCCCTGTTATAGATGGGTGAGTACTGTGGTTTACTCATACGAGACATACAAGACCTGCTTATTCATGAACAACAGCATTATCTGTTTTATTATTGACTTGCATGTATGTATCTGTTCATGGCTAATCTTATTGGAAGCTTTGGCATTATTTATCTTCTATTTAGCAAATGTTTGTTTCGAAGAAAATTTTTTACATTAACTCAGACACTTCAAAATACCCTTAAGGCTTTATCGAGCAGGCTGGTCCTGCACTATCCATACTAGGCATTATCCTTTTTTCCGCTGTACTTTAAGCAACTCAAGGACACTGTGCCAAATCTTTAAGTTGTATAATTTCCAATACTACCTATAAACCTGACACACTAAAATAGTTTCTCTTTCATACCTTGAGTTTATTGTATTGTTTGGTCCAACAACGGTTTACTGAGTTGCGAGGAACATGACTCATGCTTACTACCTACCTGACTTGACTTACCACCTCCCCCCCCCATCCCCTTAATATATCTCCTTTCTTAGGAGAGTGAATTACGTGGTTTATCTAGCCAATACCACAACTTATCTCCCCTTTTTTGTAATTATATTGACAACTATACCGCAATCCTAACTACTTTTTTCATAGTGGCTTTTCTAGTGTTGCAACGCAATATCAGTTTTTCACCTTATCTAGTTCAGAAACTTATATAATTTGCTATGTGCATCTTTGAATTTTACCATAATGTTGAATTTATTTTTCTTACCTTGTCATGCGATATTGATAAGCCTTACCTACCAATTGAGTTTGAAGTTTTTAAGCTCAATATTCTCTATTCAGTTACACTACTTATATATAGCGGAACTTATTTTGTTATATTATAAAAAATTAAGGAAGGCACATGAAGGCCATTTTTTATCTCCACATTGTGAAATGTATTCCTCAACTATTGTTTGCTTTTATCTCACTTTAAAATTTTAAATACTTTTCATTTGCAAGTATCTGCATTCTAAACATCCCTACAGATCTAGAATATGTATAATTATGCATTTCTGTATATTCTTATGTTTATGCAACATTGTGATTTAATGCTTGTAACCTTACTGCCTTTCTATGTGTCTTCAATAAAAAGAATTTAAAAAAAAAAAAATAAAGTGCTAAGAATAGTACTACTTAACACAACCTAGTTACCATGGGTCCCAGACCGCATGTCTTGTTGTTATATTTGGTCAGGGTAATCAGGCAGGCCGTATAGACCTCCCCCGATAGGGGGAGATACAGGGATTAAAGTGCTAAGAATAGTACTACTTAACACAACCTAGTTACCATGGGTCCCAGACCGCATGTCTTGTTGTTATATTTGGTGAGGGTAATCAGGCAGGCCGTATAGACCTCCACCGATAGGGGGAGTTACAAGGATTAAAGTGCTAAGAATAGTACTACTTAACACAACCTAGTTACCATGAGTCCCAGACCGCATGTCTTGTTGTTATATTTGGTGAGGGTAATCAGGCAGGCCGTATAGACCTCCCCCGATAGGGGGAGTTACAGGGATTAAAGTGCTAAGAATAGTACTACTTAGCACAACCTAGTTACCATGGGTCCCAGACCGCATGTCTTGTTGTTATATTTTGTCAGGGTAATCAGGCAGGCCGTATAGACCTCCCCCGATAGGCGGAGTTACAGGGATTAAAGTGCTAAGAATAGTACTACTTAGCACAACCTAGTTGCCATGGGTCCCAGAACGCATGTCTTGTTGTTATATTTGGTCAGGGTAATCAGGCAGGCCGTATAGACCACCCCTGATAGGGGGAGTAAAAGGGATTAAAGTGCTAAGAATAGTACTACTTAACACAACCTAGTTACCATGGGTCCCAGACCGCATGTCTTGTTGTTATATTTGGTCAGGGTAATCAGGCAGGCCGTATAGACCACCCCTGATAGGGGGAGTAAAAGGGATTAAAATGCTAAGAATAGTACTACTTAACACAACCTAGTTACCATGGGTCCCAGACCGCATGTCTTGTTGTTATATTTGGTCAGGGTAATCAGGCAGGTCGTATAGACCACCACTGATAGGGGGAGTAAAAGGGATTAAAGTGCTAAGAATAGTACTACTTAACACAACCTAGTTACCATGGGTCCCAGACCTCATGTCTTGTTGTTATATTTGGTCAGGGTAATCAGGCAGGTCGTATAGACCTCCCCCGATAGGGGGAGTTACAGGGATTAAAGTGCTAAGAATAGTACTACTTAACACAACCTAGTTACCATGGGTCCCAGACCGCATGTCTTGTTGTTATATTTGGTCAGGGTAATCAGGCAGGTCGTATAGACCTCCCCCGATAGGGGGAGATACAGGGATTAAAGTGCTAAGAATAGTCCAATTAACACAACCTAGTTACCATGGGTCCCAGACCGCATGTCTTGTTGTTATATTTGGTGAGGGTAATCAGGCAGGCCGTATAGACCTCCCCCGATAGGGGGAATTACAGGGATTAAAGTGCTAAGAATAGCACTACTTAACACAACCTAGTTACCATGGGTCCCAGACCGCATGTCTTGTTGTTATATTTGGTCAGGGTAATCAGGCAGGCCGTATAGACCTCCCCCGATAGGGGGAGTTACAGGGATAAAAGTACTAAGAATAGTACTAATATAAACACAACCTAGTTACCATGGGTCCCAGACCGCATGTCTTGTTGTTATATTTGGTCAGGGTAATCAGGCAGGCCGTATAGACCTCCCCCGATAGGGGGAGTTACAGGGATTAAAGTGCTAAGAATAGTACTACTTAACACAACCTAGTTACCATGGGTCCCAGACCGCATGTCTTGTTGTTATATTTGGTCAGGGTAATCAGGCAGGTCGTATAGACCTCCCCCGATAGGGGGAGATACAGGGATTAAAGTGCTAAGAATAGTACTACTTAACACAACCTAGTTACCATGGGTCCCAGACCGCATGTCTTGTTGTTATATTTGGTGAGGGTAATCAGGCAGGCCGTATAGACCTCCACCGATAGGGGGAGTTACAAGGATTAAAGTGCTAAGAATAGTACTACTTAACACAACCTAGTTACCATGGGTCCCAGACCGCATGTCTTGTTGTTATATTTGGTGAGGGTCATCAGGCAGGCCGTATAGACCTCCCCCGATAGGGGGAGTTACAGGGATTAAAGTGCTAAGAATAGTACTACTTAGCACAACCTAGTTACCATGGGTCCCAGACCGCATGTCTTGTTGTTATATTTGGTCAGGGTAATCAGGCAGGCCGTATAGACCTCCCCCGATAGGGGGAGTTACAGGGATTAAATTGCTAAGAATAGTACTAATATAAACACAACCTAGTTACCATGGGTCCCAGACCGCATGTCTTGTTGTTATATTTGGTCAGGGTAATCAGGCAGGCCGTATAGACCTCCCCTGATAGGCGGAGTTACAGGGATTAAAGTGCTAAGAATAGTACTACTTAACACAACCTAGTTGCCATGGGTCCCAGACCGCATGTCTTGTTGTTATATTTGGTCAGGGTAATCAGGCAGGCCGTATAGACCACCCCTGATAGGGGGAGTAAAAGGGATTAAAGTGCTAAGAATAGTACTACTTAACACAACCTAGTTACCATGGGTCCCAGACCGCATGTCTTGTTGTTATATTTGGTCAGGGTAATCAGGCAGGCCGTATAGACCTCCCCCGATAGGGGGAGTTACAGGGATTAAATTGCTAAGAATAGTACTAATATAAACACAACCTAGTTACCATGGGTCCCAGACCGCATGTCTTGTTGTTATATTTGGTCAGGGTAATCAGGCAGGCCGTATAGACCTCCCCCAATAGGCAGAGTTACAGGGATTAAAGTGCTAAGAATAGTACTACTTAACACAACCTAGTTGCCATGGGTCCCAGACCACATGTCTTGTTGTTATATTTGGTCAGGGTAATCAGGCAGGCCGTATAGACCACCCCTGATAGGGGGAGTAAAAGGGATTAAAGTGCTAAGAATAGTACTACTTAACACAACCTAGTTACCATGGGTCCCAGACCGCATGTCTTGTTGTTATATTTGGTCAGGGTAATCAGGCAGGTCGTATAGACCACCCCTGATAGGGGGAGTAAAAGGGATTAATGTGCTAAGAATAGTACTACTTAACACAACCTAGTTACCATGGGTCCCAGACCGCATGTCTTGTTGTTATATTTGGTCAGGGTAATCAGGCAGGTCGTATAGACCTCCCCCGATAGGGGGAGTTACAGGGATTAAAGTGCTAAGAATAGTACTACTTAACACAACCTAGTTACCATGGGTCCCAGACCGCATGTCTTGTTGTTATATTTGGTCAGGGTAATCAGGCAGGTCGTATAGACCTCCCCCGATAGGGGGAGATACAGGGATTAAAGTGCTAAGAATAGTCCAATTAACACAACCTAGTTACCATGGGTCCCAGACCGCATGTCTTGTTGTTATATTTGGTGAGGGTAATTAGGCAGGCCGTATAGACCTCCCCCGATAGGGGGAATTACAGGGATTAAAGTGCTAAGAATAGCACTACTTAACACAACCTAGTTACCATGGATCCCAGACCACATGTCTTGTTGTTATATTTGGTCAGGGTAATCAGGCAGGCCGTATAGACCTCCCCCGATAGGGGGAGTTACAGGGATTAAAGTGCTAAGAATAATACTAATATAAACACAACCTAGTTACCATGGGTCCCAGACCGCATGTTTTGTTGTTATATTTGGTCAGGGTAATCAGGCAGGCCGTATAGACCTCCCCCGATAGGGGGAGTTACAGGGATTAAAGTGCTAAGAATAGTACTACTTAACACAGCCTAGTTACCATGGGTCCCAGACCGCATGTCTTGTTGTTATATTTGGTCAGGGTAATCAGGCAGATCGTATAGACCTCCCCCGATAGGGGGAGTTACAGGGATTAAAGTGCTAAGAATAGTACTACTTAACACAACCTAGTTACCATGGGTCCCAGACCGCATGTCTTGTTGTTATATTTGGTCAGGGTAAACAGGCAGGCCGTATAGACCTCCCCCGATAGGGGGAGTTACAGGGATTAAAGTGCTAAGAATAGTACTAATATAAACACAACCTAGTTACCATGGGTCCCAGACCGCATGTCTTGTTGTTATATTTGGTCAGGGTAATCAGGCAGGCCGTATAGACCTCCCCCGATAGGGGGAGTAAAAAGATTAAAGTGCTAAGAAAAGTACTAATATAAACACAACCTAGTTACCATGGGTCCCAGACCGCATGTCTTGTTGTTATATTTGGTGAGGGTAATCAGGCAGGCCGTATAGACCTCCCCCGATAGGGGGAGTTACAGGGATTAAAGTGCTAAGAATAGTACTACTTAGCACAACCTAGTTACCATGGGTCCCAGACCGCATGTCTTGTTGTTATATTTGGTCAGGGTAATCAGGCAGGCCATATAGACCTCCCCCGATAGGGGGAGTTACAGGGATTAAATTGCTAAGAATAGTACTAATATAAACACAACCTAGTTACCATGGGTCCCAGACCGCATGTCTTGTTGTTATATTTGGTCAGGGTAATCAGGCAGGCCGTATAGACCTCCCCCGATAGGCGGAGTTACAGGGATTAAAGTGCTAAGAATAGTACTACTTAACACAACCTAGTTGCCATGGGTCCCAGACCGCATGTCTTGTTGTTATATTTGGTCAGGGTAATCAGGCAGGCCGTATAGACCACCCCTGATAGGGGGAGTAAAAGGGATTAAAGTGCTAAGAATAGTACTACTTAACACAACCTAGTTACCATGGGTCCCAGACCGCATGTCTTGTTGTTATATTTGGTCAGGGTAATCAGGCAGGTCGTATAGACCTCCCCCGATAGGGGGAGTTACAGGGATTAAAGTGCTAAGAATAGTACTACTTAACACAACCTTTACATGGGTCACAGACCGCATGTCTTATCGTTATATTTTGTCAGGGTAATCATGCAGGCCATATAGACCTCCCCAGATAGGGGGAGTAACAGATATTAAAGTGCTAAGAATAGTACTACTTAACACAACATAGTTACCATGGGTACCAGACCGCATGTCTTGTTGTTATATTTTGTCAGGGTAATCATGCAGGCCATATAGACCTCCCCCGATAGGGGGAGTTACAGGGATTAAAGTGCTAAGAACATTACTACTTAACACAACCTAATTATTATGGGTCCCAAACCCCATGTTTTATTATTATACTTTGTCAGGGTAATCATGCAGGCCATATAGACCTCCCCCGATATGGGGAGTAACAGGTATTAAACTGCTAAGAACAGTACTACTTAACACAACCTAGTTACCATGGGTCCCAGACCACATGTCTTGTTGTGATACTTTGTCAGGGTAATCAGGCAGGCCATATAGACCTCCCCCGATATGGGGAGTAACAGGTATTAAACTGCTAAGAACAGTACTACTTAACACAACCTAGTTACCATGGGTCACAGACCGCATGTCCTGTTGTGATACTTTGTCAGGGTAATCAGGCAGGCCGTATAGACCACCCCTGATAGGGGGAGTAAAAGGGATTAAAGTGCTAAGAATAGTACTAATATAAACACAACCTAGTTACCATGGGTCCCAGACCGCATGTCTTGTTGTTATATTTGGTCAGGGTAATCAGGCAGGCCGTATAGACCTCCCCCGATAGGGGGAGTAAAAAGATTAAAGTGCTAAGAAAAGTACTAATATAAACACAACCTAGTTACCATGGGTCCCAGACCGCATGTCTTGTTGTTATATTTGGTGAGGGTAATCAGGCAGGCCGTATAGACCTCCCCCGATAGGGGGAGTTACAGGGATTAAAGTGCTAAGAATAGTACTACTTAGCACAACCTAGTTACCATGGGTCCCAGACCGCATGTCTTGTTGTTATATTTGGTCAGGGTAATCAGGCAGGCCGTATAGACCTCCCCCGACAGGGGGAGTTACAGGGATTAAATTGCTAAGAATAGTACTAATATAAACACAACCTAGTTACCATGGGTCCCAGACCGCATGTCTTGTTGTTATATTTGGTCAGGGTAATCAGGCAGGCCGTATAGACCTCCCCCGATAGGCGGAGTTACAGGGATTAAAGTGCTAAGAATAGTACTACTTAACACAACCTAGTTGCCATGGGTCCCAGACCGCATGTCTTGTTGTTATATTTGGTCAGGGTAATCAGGCAGGCCGTATAGACCACCCCTGATAGGGGGAGTAAAAGGGATTAAAGTGCTAAGAATAGTACTACTTAACACAACCTAGTTACCATGGGTCCCAGACCGCATGTCTTGTTGTTATATTTGGTCAGGGTAATCAGGCAGGTCGTATAGACCTCCCCCGATAGGGGGAGTTACAGGGATTAAAGTGCTAAGAATAGTACTACTTAACACAACCTTTACATGGGTCACAGACCGCATGTCTTATTGTTATATTTTGTCAGGGTAATCATGCAGGCCATATAGACCTCCCCAGATAGGGGGAGTAACAGATATTAAAGTGCTAAGAATAGTACTACTTAACACAACCTAGTTACCATGGGTACCAGACCGCATGTCTTGTTGTTATATTTTGTCAGGGTAATCATGCAGGCCATATAGACCTCCCCCGATAGGGGGAGTTACAGGGATTAAAGTGCTAAGAACATTACTACTTAACACAACCTAATTATTATGGGTCCCAAACCCCATGTTTTATTATTATACTTTGTCAGGGTAATCATGCAGGCCATATAGACCTCCCCCGATATGGGGAGTAACAGGTATTAAACTGCTAAGAACAGTACTACTTAACACAACCTAGTTACCATGGGTCCCAGACCACATGTCTTGTTGTGATACTTTGTCAGGGTAATCAGGCAGGCCATATAGACCTCCCCCGATATGGGGAGTAACAGGTATTAAACTGCTAAGAACAGTACTACTTAACACAACCTAGTTACCATGGGTCACAGACCGCATGTCCTGTTGTGATACTTTGTCAGGGTAATCAGGCAGGCCATATAGACCTCACCCAATAGGGGGAGTAAAAGGGATTAAAGTGCTAAGAATACTACTACTTAACACAACCTAGTTACCATGGCTCCCAGACCGCATGTCTTATTGTTATATTTTGTAAGGGTAATCAGGCAGGCCATATAGACCTCACCCGATTGGGGGAGTTACAGGGATTAAAGTGCTAAGAATAGTACTACTTAACACAACATAGTTACCATGGCTCCCAGACCGCATGTCTTATTGTTATATTTTGTCAGGGTAATCAGGCAGGCCATAGAGACCTCACCCGAGCGGGGGAGTTACAGGGATTAAAGTGTTAAGAATAGTACTACTTAACACAATCTAGTTACCATGGCTCCCAGACCGCATGTTTTATTATTATACTTTGGCAGGGTAATCATGCAGGCCATATAGACCTCCCCCGATATCGGGACTAACAGGTATTAAAGTGCTAAGAACAGTACTACTTAACACAACCTAGCTACCATGGGTCCCAGCCCACATGTTTTGTTGTTATACTTTGTCAGGGTAATCATGCAGGCCATATAGACCTCCCCCAATAGGGGGAGTAAAAGGGATTAAAGTGCTAAGAATAGTACTACTAAACACAACCTAATTTCCATGGGTCCCAGCCCGCATGTCTTGTTGTTATACTTTCTCAGGGTAATCATGCAGGCCATATAGACCTACACAGATAGGGGGAGTAACATGGATTAAAGTGCTAAGAATAGTACTAATATAAACAAAACCTAGTTACCATGGGTCCCAGACCGCATGTCTTGTTGTTATTATTTGTCAGGGTGATCATGCAGGCCATATAGACCTCCCCCGATAGGGGGAGTTACAGGGATTAAAGTGCTAAGAATAGTACTACTTAACACAACCTACAGGGAGTGCAGAATTATTAGGCAAGTTGTATTTTTGAGGATTAATTTTATTATTGAACAACAACCATGTTCTCAATGAACCCAAAAAAACTCATTAATATCAAAGCTGAATAGTTTTGGAAGTAGTTTTTAGTTTGTTTTTAGTTATAGCTATTTTAGGGGGATATCTGTGTGTGCAGGTGACTATTACTGTGCATAATTATTAGGCAACTTAACAAAAAACAAATATATACCCATTTCAATTATTTATTTTTACCAGTGAAACCAATATAACATCTCAACATTCACAAATATACATTTCTGACATTCAAAAACAAAACAAAAACAAATCAGTGACCAATATAGCCACCTTTCTTTGCAAGGACACTCAAAAGCCTGCCATCCATGGATTCTGTCAGTGTTTTGATCTGTTCACCATCAACATTGCGTGCAGCAGCAACCACAGCCTCCCAGGCACTGTTCAGAGAGGTGTACTGTTTTCCCTCCTTGTAAATCTCACATTTGATGATGGACCACAGGTTCTCAATGGGGTTCAGATCAGGTGAACAAGGAGGCCATGTCATTAGATTTTCTTCTTTTATACCCTTTCTTGCCAGCCACGCTGTGGAGTACTTGGACGCGTGTGATGGAGCATTGTGTGGCATGAAAATCATGTTTTTCTTGAAGGATGCAGACTTCTTCCTGTACCACTGCTTGAAGAAGGTGTCTTCCAGAAACTGGCAGTAGGACTGGGAGTTGAACTTGACTCCATCCTCAACCCGAAAAGGCCCCACAAGCTCATCTTTGATGATACCAGCCCAAACCAGTACTCCACCTCCACCTTGCTGGCGTCTGAGTCGGACTGGAGCTCTCTGCCCTTTACCAATCCAGCCACGGACCCATCCATCTGGCCCATCAAGACTCACTCTCATTTCATCAGTCCATAAAACCTTAGAAAAATCAGTCTTGAGATATTTCTTGGCCCAGTCTTGACGTTTCAGCTTGTGTGTCTTGTTCAGTGGTGGTCGTCTTTCAGCCTTTCTTACCTTGGCCATGTCTCTGAGTATTGCACACCTTGTGCTTTTGGGCACTCCAGTGATGTTGCAGCTCTGAAATATGGCCAAACTGGTGGCAAGTGGCATCTTGGCAGCTGCACGCTTGACTTTTCTCAGTTCATGGGCAGTTATTTTGCGCCTTGGTTTTTCCACACGCTTCTTGCGACCCTGTTGACTATTTTGAATGAAACGCTTGATTGTTCGATGATCATGCTTCAGAAGCTTTGCAATTTTAAGAGTGCTGCATCCCTATGCAAGATATCTCACTATTTTTTACTTTTCTGAGCCTGTTAAGTCCTTCTTTTGACCCATTTTGCCAAAGGAAAGGAAGTTGCCTAATAATTATGCACACCTGATATAGGGTGTTGATGTCATTAGACCACACCCCTTCTCATTACAGAGATGAACATCACCTAATATGCTTAATTGGTAGTAGGCTTTCGAGCCTATACAGCTTGGAGTAAGAGAACATGCATAAAGATGATGATGTGGTCAAAATACTCATTTGCCTAATAATTCTGCACTCCCTGTAGTTACCATGGTTTCCAGACCGCATGTTTTATTATTATACTTTGTAAGGGTAATTATATATCTATCAAATCGATCTATTTATCTTCTATCGATTCTATCTAACTATCAATCTATGTATATCTATCTATCAAATCTATCTATCTCGTGGCCGGACTTTGAGACAGCCACTTGTGTTTAGGCCAAATTTGAAGTAGGAGGACAAACCAATCATCTTCTTCCATCTCCCTATTCCAAAAATGCAGCCCATATAGACCTCCCCCGATAGGGGGAGTAACAGGTAGTAAACTGCTAAGAATAATACTACTTAACACACCACGGGTCCCAGACCGCATGTCTTATTGTTATTCTCTGTCAGGGAAATCATATATCTATCAAATCTATCTATTTATCTATCAAATCTATCTAACTATCAATCGTATCAAATATAAATTGCATCTATTGATCAATGTAATTCGTATCTATCAAATGTATATTGCATCTTTTGATCTATGTAATTCGTATCTATCAAATGTATATTGCATCGATTGATCTATGTAATTCGTATCTATCATCAAATGTATATTGCATCTATTGATCTATGTAATTTGTATCTATCATATGTATATTGCATCTATTGATCTATGTAATGTATGTATCTAACTATCAAATCTATATAACTCGTGGTTGTGCAAATGGACTGTTTGCAGTTGTTTGCGGTGCGTTACACAGGGAGTTTGGTCTGTCACTGTGAAGCGGGCGTAACCCTTAGACTACCTGATCGATACTACATCATACCTGATGTTTTAAAGCACGTTATTCAAAAAAAATTTAGGAATGTTAGGTGATTAAGGCACTTTATGGCTTAAAACCAGACTCTGCATCAACTATGTAATTTTCCGTGGGAGTTTTGCCATGGATCCCCCTCCAGCATGCCACAGTCCAGGTGTTAGTCCCCTTGAAACAACTTTTCCATCACTATTGTGGCCAGAAAGAGTCCTTGTGGGTTTTAAAGTTCGCCTGCCTATTGAAGTCAATGGCGGTTCGCGAACAGTAGCGGAAGTTCGAGTCCGCCGTTCGCGAACCGGAATTTTAAGGTTCGCGACATCACTACTCACCATCAGTACCTGCCAGGAGTTCTCCAGTCAGCTGGGCAACTGTTAGGTCTCAGCTTGCTGTTAAAGGGACAGTCTAGGCCAAAATAAACTTTCATGATTCAGATAGAGCATGTCATTTTAAACAATTTTCCAATTTACTTTTATCACCAATTTTGCTTTGTTCTCTTGGTATTCTTAGTTGAAAGCTTAACCTAGGAGGTGCATATGCTAATTTCTTAGACCTTGAAGTCCACCTCTTTCAGATTGCATTTTAACAGTTTTTCACCACTAGAGGGTGTTAGTTCACATATTTCATATAGATAACACCGTGCTCGTGCACGTGAAGTAATCTGGGAGCATGCACTGATTGGCTAGACTGCAAGTCTGTCAAAAGAACTGAAAAAAGGGGCAGTTTGCAGAGGCTTAGAGACAAGATAATCACAGAGGTTAAAAGTATATTATTATAACTGTGTTGGTTATGCAAAACTGGGGAATGGGTAATAAAGGGAATATCTATCTTTTAAAACAATAAAAATTCTGGTGTAGACTGTCCCTTTAATGCACCTGGAGGTGTATTGGATCTTGTAAGTGTCTCCTTTACTTACTTGTCTCTCTGTTTAAAATATACTGGGCTATGTGCATTTACTTTGTGTCCACATAGGAAACCTACTACCTACCCCCTCAGGGACATCTTCTGGGTATCCACTGCAATCCTACAGTGAGCTGGACCACTGCGAGCCTCCGGCCTGCATCAATAGCACCACAGGGTGCGCTGCTCTTGTGAGTATACACCTGGATTTTTGTTTATTGGAGCTACTTATCTTTGCAATACTAAGCCATGCTTGTGCCTCTGTTTTTTCTTTTTTCAGTTATCTAACATCATAGGAAGACCATCCTACGACCGAGAGCTGCCAAACCTCTTTGGATTATTGTACATTGGAACTTGCTTTCCACATATCTCTTATGGACCTTGTTTGGTAGATATAGTGCATATAGAGTTGTATATTCACTTTACCTTTTACATTGTTTTTGTGTTTGTGTCTGGAGGCGCCCCCTAAGGGTGTGGTATATGCTGGTTTATAACATGAATAATAACCCTGGTAAAGAGGTGACCCTTTGGAAAACATAAAAGTGTCTCTTATGCGGTGTAGGAATAGGGAGACATACTTGGTACCTCCACTGTTAGTGACCTCACTTGAATGACATAGTCTTCGCTTCTCCTTATTAATGCCAAACAGGACTTACCCTCTCTTCACGGCCCTTGTAAGGAATGCTCTCTTGCCTAGAGTGGAGAGCCGTTTGGGAGACCTCTCTCCTGGGCTCTCTGCGGTACGCCGTCCTGCTCGGAGTATACTCCCACGAGCTAACAGCTACTCACACGCTGTACTGGCGTCCGTCCAAACACTCCAGGGCTACGTGAGATGACGTCACTCAGACGCGGCCGACTTGCGAGGGAGGGAGAATGGCATAGCCCGGCAGAACGATCCCAAAGGCAAACCGGGACAGCAGGTAAGATGTGTAGTCACTCTACACCGCTATCGTTACTTTAGCCTCCAAGACTTCACCAACTGCAAAGCACTCCAAGCAGGAATAGTCTCATACTTGAAAAAAAACACATAAAGTCCGGAGCTGCAGTTAAAAGGTTCTTCTCTTTATTAATCCAATAAAAGCATACATGTGGGAATACAAGACAAAGACATGCCCTTAGTGTCCAAAGCTTACGCGTTTCGGCTGGAGTGCCGTACTCATGTATTCCCACATGTATGCTTTTATTGGATTAATATGCTGGTTTATACCACACTCTCAACATTAATATTCTGTAAGTGAAGAACACTGGAATGTGAAATATTCATAACTTCTGTCGTGTTAGCACGCAATAGGTATTATTATTTTTTACTTCTGCAGTCTCCATTGACTTCTGTGGAAAGAATATTTTAAAAGAGGTCACGATATTTGGCTACCGCGCATCAGGTTTTGCTCATGCGCAAACTTTTTACTTTCAACTTGAAATACATGTGGAACCTGACAAGCGCAAAAAGATTACTTCTAACAAAGTTTATGATCAAACCACTTGTAATCTGGCCTGGAATTTGGTCCCATGATAAAGGTAAGAAGAAAAAACTCATAGATCAATGTAGTTAAAGATTAAAAAAAAAAAGAGAACATAGAAACAAGACTGTACAAAGGGCACTGATATCATATATGCCTGACATATAATCAAAAAATCTAATTAAAAAAATGTCAGCCAGTTATTTGTAATGTTCTGCAAATGTCAATGTACAAATTAGAAAACATTTGAATACCCCTTAAGACCCACTTATTTATAAAAAAATGCATTTGACCACATAGACATAAACTTTTCCTGTAATGAGAACCAGTATTCCAGTCAGTCAAAAAACACTTCTCAGTTCTCAGGCAGTTTGTCAAAGGTTTATTTTTTTACTTTTCAAATTATCTTGGATTTTTTTTTTTTTTTATGACATTCCTTGGCTAATTGAAAGGCTGTTTTCCAAATGTTCCCAATGTATTTGTTCATATTCACTTCACATGTTAATAAACCAAAAAAGTTCAAATCACACTTTTAATCTATGACATTTATACACAAATACAATTTGTTCTTCAAAATGTTTATTTATGATTGAAATTAAAGGGCAGTACAGTGAAAATCCACATAGAGCAATATTAAACAAGAAAATTTGCTTTATTTGCTTGGTATCCTTTGCTGAAGAGTAGGTTTAGAAGCAGCAATGCACTGTTGTACTATTGGCTACTAGCTGAACACATGTGGTGAGCCAATGAAAAGAGGCATATATGTGGAGCCACAACTCCACCAGCTATCTCCCAACAGTGCATATCTGAGCATATATAGGTATGCTCTTTAAAAAAGTATAAACGAGAAGAAAGTTAGTTTGATAATACAGTAGAAGTAAATTGGAAAGATGTTTAAAATTTGATGCACTTTCTGAATAATTGATGTGTAATCGTGTCTTTGGTGGTTTAAATATGTTAATTATACAATTAATCCAAATACATATATACACAGATGAAAACATGTATACACATGCATATACATATAAACACATATATATATATATATATATATATATATATATATATATATATATATATATATATATATATATATACACATACATATACACTTTGTAACCCTTCACAGACAAATACCTTAATTAATATTTATTCAATTTTAATATTTTTATTATGTTTTACTGTTAATTTTTTCCCATCCCAATGTTCTTCACATGGAAGAAAACGTTCTTTGTATTTTGAAAATATATATTTCTGTATATATCTTTATCTGTATAAATATAAATATATATTTTACAACAAAAAATATAACAGAGATGAAGACAAATATAAAAACAAACTCATTATTATTAAATTAATAAAGGAAACTGTCACTGTATAATAAGATTTGCTATCACTTTGTTTCATATGTATAAAGGCATTAGCTATATGCATTGTAAATCAATACTTCTGTGACAAACAAAAGTAGAAATAATATTTTTGGAAAGTTGGGAAACTTGATCTTATAAGAATGTGTTAACAATAGAGAATAAGATGCCAAAGGTAGACCTATCATGTCTTATGTTACTTTCATACTTTGATTGTGACTCATTTAGTCACTCACCAATGCTAAATTCATAAACTTTCAATACAGAGTCTTGGATGTTACTTTTATGTTAGATATTACCAATTAGTAAAACATTGGCAGTCAGTTTTACAAAGTTGAAAAATTCAAGAAGACTCAGGCCTAGACACCACTTGTTGTTAATGGGTTATAGCATAGTTTGGCTAACCAAGGAACAATTTAGACTAATTGTAATGTGGCCTCTATGCAATTAACCCTACACTCAGATTAACCTAACTACATCAAATGCTAACCAAGGCCCAGCTCCATCATGCTTATCCCTAATTGTAGTCTAACTGCCCTAGCCCTCCAATTCCCACTATTCCTATTTGTAACCCTGTCCCACATTCTCAGTTATACCTACCTGGCCAAGTCCAACCACCATGCAATGATACCATAACCAGGCCTGACTCACTATTTCAGCACCTGTTAATGGTAAACAAGAAACAGCTCAATCATGATTAAGCCTAACTAGTGCTACTACTCCCTAACTGTGACTTAGCAGCCCCAGCCCCTGAATTGTCACAGTTCCTAATTCTGTCTCTGTCTCATATTCTCAATCCTACCTGACAAAGTCCAACCACCATGCCCTGATTTCAGTACCTTCCCATCTCCTAAGGGACCCTCTCATACAACTCACACTACAATAGCCTCGAAACATAGAGTTTTGTTCTAAATTATCAAACGATCACAATACTGCCCTAAAAACTAAGCACCCACCAACACATAAAGGTCCCATTCCACACACACACACAAAAAAATGGCCTATTAATAGCATCCATGTTCTTGAGTCTCCTACTTACTGTTCAAATCTCTGGTGTCTGGAAATCCTAAGATTGTCCTGCACCATTTCCAGTGTCAAGAGTCAGGGCCTAATGATCACAAACTCGCCGCCATGGAGAGAAATCACACAAAATCTTTGAGCTTTTTTTTTACCTTATATTGTAATATAGGAGTCTCTCCTTCATGTACACAACCCTGCATAGTGAGATAAACATCTCTCAAGGTAAAAATTTTGTTTCTAAAATTGGTAGAGGGACCTCGCCCTACTGACGATACACCTTATATCATCTCACCTGAGCATAAATCATCTGGGCTCTCAGTCTGTATCATCAGCTTTTCTTTAGCAACCGCTTTGAAATTTGTGCTAAACAAAAAAAAGTTACTGTTATTAGCACAAACTATAGGAAGTGCCATAAATACCAACTTAAATGCTTGGCTCTGGAACTAATTCCCATCAGAAAGTGTTAGTCAGTATAATAAGTAGTAACCCTATAAAGGTGTACTATGAATGACACATATGTAACATCTGAAGACAAAGATGGTTCTAAATAGTCTAGCAAATTATAAGGCTGTAGCACCACATATTTAATCTGCTAAACTATAATGATGAGTAGCATAACCCTCATAGACCTTACTGAGCCTTGCGAACATCACATATATAAAGTCCCCATATCAAAAAACAAGTCAGTAAGTAACAGGTAGTATTTAGATCACAAATAATATCTATACATTTAAACAAAAACAATACTAATACAATCATCACATCATAAGATTGTCATAATCAATAGTACTGGCTGAGTGGAAGACATAATTCTGTTCTGGATTATATATCAAACTTTGTAAATTACCAGAGTCATTTATATTATTTAAAAAAGTAAATCTTCGCAAGAGAAAATAAGTAGAGAAAATATGGAGCCAAACAATGCTTCAAAGACCATCTAGCACAATAACCAGTCTGTAACTCTAGTCCACTCTTGTTCTTCTGATAGTTCCATAACAGGTACCTGTGGAGCTCCAGGGTGGTCGGCAACTTACATTTGCAAAACTGTGACCTTGTAAGATAATCTAGTGACCTTTTGCAGAAGAGGTAAGTATCTAGAACATCTGCGGACTCGTCATGTCCAGTTAAGATTTTTGCAATCTTGGAACATCCTTGTGCTCCGTTTTTGAATAAGTAGCAGCAGTGAATTACATTATTGCTGAACTGGACACTAGAGCATCTGCTGCAATGGTGAGGAGAGAGGTGTGAGAAGCATCTAAAGGAGGGGAAGTCCTCCCATTACATCCATGTCCCTCTGCATAAATGTTTCCACCAAAGCTTCAGGAAGGGTCACCGGAAACATCTCTACCAGTGAAAACTGGCACAAGTGCCAAGACTCAGCTCTTCGTATATAGCTCTGTGGTGAGGACATAGCAATTTACAGAGGGAAGTCATAGCCATCTCCTCGGACATCTTCATAGTAAACAGGTAGCTTGGAATGACTGGTTGTTCAATGCTAGATCATGCAGCAGCAAGTGTTATAGCACTGTTGAGTTCGGTGGAACCCAAATAGGTGCCGCTGAGGGGGTCTAAAAGGAGGCCTGCTCCCCCTTCCACAAGGCCTCATAAATAGTCCCAGAATACTGGTGCTGGAGGAACAATTAAGGACCTGTGTAGCAGGTTGGCATCTGTAATGATCACTGCCCAGTCTAGCTGATGAAATGAGCCAATCCAATCCTAAACATTGGATTGGTGAATCTACTACCAAGGCAGGGACCTCTTTATCTCCTGATTCAAAAATGCCTTATGAGATCCTTTAAATAAAAGGCAATAGAGGTTATTAAGAATTTCCCAAGGGGGGGGGGGTGACAAGTGGAGCATACTTGCAAAACAGGAGGTTTATTGGATACATAAGATGAGTACTTTGGTTCCTAATGGCTTCAATCCAGAGAACGATATTATTAAGTATTGGGAATGATAGATATCATACTTAATATGTTATTATGTGCATTATATGTTTACACACTATAAACTTTTTTATTTTCATATTTTTGTTTTGTACATAGATATTGAGGATACGTTTTATGAACAATAATATTTTTTAAATAGTTTTGAGCTATAATTCTATGTGTAAAATGTTATATATTGTCTACTCTTTACCTGTATAATCACATTTTGAATTAAGGAGACTAAATTAAGTGTTATATAAAGGGTTCAAGTTTTTCACTCTATGGGGTATATTTATCATAGTGCAAACGGATATGATATGATGTAACGTATCATGTCCGCTACACATCGATAAATGCTGACAGCATACGCTGTCGACATTTATCATTGCACCAGCAGTTCCTGTGAACTGCTGGTGCAATGCCGCCCCCTGCAGATTCGCGGCCAATCGAGCCCTAGAAGGGGATGTCAATTAACCCGATCGTATTCGATCGTGTTGATTTCTGTCCCCGGCCTCAGAGCAGGCGGACAAGTTATGGAGCAGCGGTCTTTAGACCGCTGCTTCATAACTTCTGTTTCCGGTGAGCCTGAAGGCTCACGCGGAAACAGGAGGCATCAAGCTCCATACAGAGCTTGATAAATCAGCCCCTCTCAATGTATGAAGGGGTGGTGTATTTTATGAACAAATAGAAATTGTGTTAACCTTTTAAAAGTGTATCACACCTGATATAATGTATAGTCTATAATTATGGCACTGTTTTGCCAAAACGTGTAAGACTGCTACTACGCTGATGGATTTTAGAGACTATGGGGTCGATTTATGAAGCAGCAGATGCTGCTTTTGACCCACTCCACTTCAGGTCTGCCTGAAGTGGAAGTTAAGAAGCAGCGATCGTAAGACCGCTGCTCTTTAACTCGTCCGCCACCTCTGAGGCGGCGGACAGCAATCAGCCTGATCGGATACTATCGGGTTGATTGACACCCCCCTGCTAGTGTTATACTTGTATTATCACATTTGCTTTGTTCTCTTCGTATCCTTTGTTGAACATCTGTGTAATAAGCTCAACAAAAGCAATGCTGCGGCTGATTGGTGGCTACACAACTTTGTCTCTTGTTATTGGCTTATCAGATGTTTTCAAATAGCTACCAGTAGTGCATTGCTTCTCCTTCAATAAAGTATTCCAAGAGAATCAAGCAAATTGGATAACAGAAGTAATTTGGAAAATTGTTTAAAAACTTTGAGTTTTATGTTCCTTTAACCCCACTACGTCTATGCACTGAGCTACGATAGGAAGAGAAATGTGCTGTAAACAGTCTAATGGAAACCAAGATCCTAGAAATGAGATTCAAATTTTAAGAACAAGAGAGCTCTTTGGTATTTGTATACACCAACCATGTCTGTGGAGCACCAAGAGTGTCTGTGTGTTACACTGCCTGTTGAAAGGAAGGGGCCTGCACAACAATATCATCTAGACATGGCACTACCGAGATTCCCTGAACCTCAGCCACCATCAGTAAGACTAGGCCAAATGGTAGAGACACAATTTGGAAATGCCTGACAAAACAGAAGAACTTCACATGTTTTTTGTGAATCACAATTTGCCAATACACATCTTTTATGTTTATTTTAGAGATAAACTGACCTTCCTGCACTAAAGTAAGAATAGTTTCCATTTTGAAGGTGGGATCCATCAGGAATTTGTTTAGAGATTTCAGATCCAGAATAGGATGGGTTAAAGTAAAACTCCTGGCCCTGTTCTATTAAGCTAACAGGGGCTACAACTGCCTTTTCCCCTTGACCATCATCATTTTCTCTGAGGAGGTCTGAATCAAAAACTGAGACACAATCTTTAACTCACAAAGTTTGGAGATGTAGTCTTCCCACACCTCCCAAAACAGTCACAATCTGCAACTCACTAGAACTATAGCTGCAGTGGGGGATGCACATACATGCCGACTTGGCTTGGCCTAAGATCAGGATGAACTAGTTGTGCTACTTGTACAACATCTGCCTGGTTGGTTAGTGAAGCCATAGATATCACATTAGTTTAACACATTAACCTTAAGAATTCCCAGGATTTTTACATGAGGACTTTGATTCTGGCATCAACTGATCAACAATGTGAAAAATTGAAGCACTGCAGAATTCCCCAACCTCTTCTGGAGGCAAAATATTGACTATAATGTAGTATAGTAGGGGTTGTCTGGGAGTATGGGGCTAAGCAAAGTGCTGGAATGTAGGGGTGTTTTTGACTCATATTGGTGGGCAGAAACTATAATCCCACATGTGATGTTCTTGTGTAATTGCACCATTGTGTAAAAGAAAAAAATAAGTTTGAGCATGATGTAAAACATTAGAAGGACATTTTAAAAAATGTTCTTGCATGCAGTGCTTTGGGAGAGTGCAGAGTGAAGCCACATATATTTAATTAACACATAAATTCAAGAATTTCCAGGTTTTTTACACAAGGACTTATAATGCTGGCAAAATGTATCACTATTGAATATATTTTTTGTAGTGGTGTTCTATTAAACCTGATTAGTTTTTTCATCCTTTTTATTAAAAAAATCCTACTGTCAGTTTGTAATAAGTGATACATGTTAAATGACACACACATATATATATATATATATATATATATATATATATATATATATATATATATATATATATATATATATATATATATATATATATACATATACCTTATATATACCAGTGCACTATTTTATGCACTTGAGGAATTGGAGGCATTCATGAAATGCTGGTCTATAACTAGTATTATTTATGAGCAATTCCTATAATTAAACATCTGCTGTCATGGACATTTAATTAACTATAATACACCAGTAGTTGGGAGACACTACTTACTATCAACACCATGACACCCATTCACTAAGAATTTATTGTCAGCAAATGGTACTCGAGATCTTTGCTATTTTTTCACACCCACAATGCATCATCAAGCATAATCTGTCTGAGGAGCAACCTTTCCTAAATCGGAAATTTCTCCCTCAGACAGCACATCCCTCGCCCCCATTTCAGAGCATTGTGAGTGTATATCGGATACGGCTACTAAAGCGTCAGAATGCTCATAATCTGTTCTTAAAACAGAGCTATCACGCTTTGCAGGTAACACGGGTAGCTTAGATAAAAATACTGAGAGTGTATTATCCATAACTGCCGCCAAATCTTGTAAGGTAAAAGAGTTAGACGCGCTAGAGGTTCTAAGCGTCGCTTGAGCGGGCGTAACTGGTTGTGACACTTGGGGAGAGGTTAACTGGCTAACCTCATTACCTTCTGTCTGAGAATCATCTTGGGCCACATTTTTAAGTGCAACAATATGGTCTTTAAAATGTATAGACATATCAGTACACGTGGGACACATTTTGAGAGGGGGTTCCACCATGGCTTCTAAACACATTGAACAAGGATTTTCCTTGGTGACAGACATGTTTAACAGACTAGTTGTAAGACAAACAGGCTTAGAAATCACATTAATCAAGCAAAAACACACTTTGCAAAAAAACGTTACTGTGCCTTTAAGAAATAAAAAAGGCACACAATTTTCCAAAACAGTGAAAAATGCACCAAACTTTCTGAAAATTTCACAGTATGTACCTAAACCATTGGTAAGATTGCACAACTAGCAAAAAAATCGATTAACCCCTTAATGCCCAAACCGGATCAATAGTAAGCTAACAGACCGGTTAAAACAAATTTAGCACCTTGCCACAGCTCTGCTGTGGCCCTACCTTCCCTTAGGAGTCGGATTTATTGGGAAAAAGCTTCTTATGGGTCCTCAAACTGTAGCAGGAGCCACCATGTGAACACAGCCTGAAGATCTATTCAATCTAACTGCGCATCTGAGGCACGAAATTAGGCCCCTCCCACCTTACTCCGGTGCTGTGAGGCCTAAATAAACACTCCTAGGAGTTATAATATTAGCCATGTGGGTAACAACCCCTGAAAGAAAACCCAAAGGACCTTATAAGTGTCTCAAAAACGTTATTTATAAGTAAAACCGTTTGCCATAAAAAAGTGTCAACCCATAAAATAGTGTCAACCAGCATAAATTAGCCCTGTTATGTAAGCTTGTAATTCCATACTTAGTTTCTGAATAAAGCTTACCCTTCCCTCATGGGGATCTTATCAGTCCTTTTCTAGCATTATCACAGTCTTGTCTAGAAATAAATGACTGAACATACCTTATTGCAGCCTAATCTGCAAACCGTTCCCCCCAACTGAAGTTTTCTTGTACTCCTCAGTCCTGTGTGGGAACAGCAGTGGATTTTAGTTACAACATGCTAAAATCATCTTCCTCTCTGCAGAAATCTTCATCCCTTTTCTGCTGGAGAGTAAATAGTACAAACCGGTACCATTTAAAAATAACAAACTTTTGCTTGTAGAACAAAAACTACAAATCTAACACCACATTCACTTTACCCTTCTGAGAGAGACCCTATTGCTTAGAGCCGGCAAAGAGATTGACTGGGGGGTGGAGCTAGAGGGGGAGCTATATGGACAGCTCTGCTGTGTGCTCTCTTTGCCACTTCCTGTTAGGAAGGAGAATATCCCACAAGTAAAGGATGAATCCGTGGACTGGATACACCTTACAAGAGAAACAAGCTACCTTTACAGAAAATAAAAAAACTACCATTACAGAAAAAACAAATTACCAAAAATAAAATACCCCAGTTATGTCTATTCTAAAACCCCACTTGAAAAAAACCTACCCTAAAATAAAACACCATTCTACAAGTAACCCCCCCCCCAAAAAAAAAGGCTATCTAAAAATTGCCCTAAAAAAAGACATTTGGCTGGACATTGCCCTAAGAAGGGCATTTAGCTCTTTTTCTACCCCCCAAAAAAACCTAATCTAATTTAAAAAAAACACCCAAAAAAATCGTAACATTAAATCCCAAAGATGGTACTCACCAAAGTTTACAGACGCTAGGAGAGAACCATCTTCATCCCGGTGGTGGTCCATCTTCATTCCAGTGGCAGTCTTCTATGTTCATCCCAGTAGTGGTCTTCTATCTTCAACCATATTCTTATATTCGGTTTCCGATGTCCTCTTCATGAGGTCAAATTCAAATCAGCCAATAAAATGAAAGATTTTTCTGTTGGCTGATTTAAATTTGAAAATCAGCCAATAGGAATGCCAGGGTACCCCTATGTAAAGCAGGTACCTTGCATTCAAAACTCAGTGTGCGGCGGTCACATTGGTGACCAAAGATAAGACGATGGATGAAGATGGAAGTCCGATGCCAGAATAAAGATAGAAGACTGCCGCCGGGATGAAGATAGAAGACCGCCACCGCTGTGATGAAGATGGAGTGCCGCAAGTTTGGTGAGTACCACCTTTGGGGTTTAGTGTGAGGATTTTTTTGGGTGTTTTTTTTTTTTAGATTAGTTTTTTTTTTATGGTAGCTTCCCCCCCCCCCCCCCCGTAATGTTATGTTATCTTTTGTTTAATAGAGCAGTGGGGTAAATTGCGGTGGGGCTTGTGGCAGTTAAGGGGTTAATAGTGTAGAGGGGTAATAAAGTAGTTTAGAACTACAGTTATTTCTGGACAAACTCTTTCCATGACCTTTTGTGCTTGAGCATTAAATGTGATTGCATTTGAGCTATCGCATTTACTTTCAATTTGTAATACTAGCAGACATAGCTGCTTAACGCCGCCCATAGAAAATACAGGGAGCATAAATTACTGCGAGTTTGTGTAAACAAATTTGCAGTAATTTAACATATGGATTTGAGCGTAAAGACCACTGCGTCATAAAATAATGAACTTCTGTGCTAGATTCACCAACAGCTTCCAGCCTTTTCAAATGTTTGCCAAAACTTTCTTATCTACCCATTCTTTGAAAGGACAGTAAACATTTTATTTTCTTCTAATGAATTGAGATGAAACATAGATTTTGATGGCAGATAAGAACCATAGGCCCAACAAGTCTTCCCACATTTCCTATAAAGTGTAAGCTTAAAGGGATATTAAACCCAATTTTTTTTCTTTCATGATTCAGATAAAGCATGCAATTTTAAGCAACTTTCTAATTTACTCCTATTATGAAATGTTCTTTGTTCTCTTGGTATCTTTATTTGAAAAGCAGAAATTTAAGGTTAGGAGCCTGCCCATTTTTGGTTCTGCACCTGGATAGCACTTGCTGATTGGTGTAGCCAATGTAGCCACCATTCAGCAAGTGCCTTGCAGGGTACTGAACCAAAAATGAGCCAGCTCCTAAGCATAAAATAATAGCTTTTTCAAATAGTTACCAAGAGAACGGAGAAAATTTGATAACAGAAGTAAATTAGAAAGTTGCTTAAAATTGCCTGCTCTATCTGAATCATGAAAGAAAAAAATGTGGGTTTAATTTCTCTTTAATTAGTTTGTCGGAGTGCCTTATATTTATCTCCCACAGTTTCTGTCTTCACCACCTCTAATGGAAGGTTATTCCATGAATCAGCCACTCGGTGCTTCTGAAAATTACTCCTGAATCTGCTACCCTTAAGATCATATTTTTTTACCTCCTGTGGGTGTTTTTTAAGAGGCTGCATTGCCAACAACCCTTGTAGAGTCTTTCCCCCCCCCCCCCACTGAAATGCAGGTGGGCAATACAGCCAATCAAAAGATATACCTTAGAACCCCAGCTGCAATGTCAAGGAGCTTTAAAAGCACTGGAAAATATAACGTTTATTGTCCATTTAATGCATAATATTATATAGTATAACAAACAAACTAGGCGTCTGGAAATGAATAAAAGTGAATGTAGCCTTACAATCAGAGTCTTCAAAGCAAAGAAAAGTATTTTGACATCTTTATTAGGGTTTTTAAACCCCAATTGTAATATCCCATAAAAAAAATAATGGTAACACATTAGGTTGGCCAGAAGAAGGTTTTTCGTGTTAAATTCCTCTCTAAAAACAATAAATTTGAATTTGTATAATTGAAGTTAGTCATTGGAATGCAAAACTACCCAAATGCAACACATTTAATTGCTTTAATCTGCAAAGCAAATATTTGTGGACCACAGCTATAATATGGAATTTCCACTGGGCAGAGGAATAGCCGTGATCTGTCTAGAAACTGAATTTCTTGGAAAGTTTATACATATCTAAATTAATGGAAGATACTTTCAAAAGAAGAGACTTCAAATACAAACAGTGTGCACTGATTATGTACAGTTAAAGGTCAGCACAAATTTTGTGGAAATACTAACAGTTGCTTCAAATTAAGAATTGACAGAAACTCTAACCAGTGTTTTAATAATTTTTATTCTAAAAAAAGTTATTATATAGAAGTGCTTAATTTACATAGCATATACCCCAATTTCAATAGTTAGCATTCTGCACTTGATAAATGGGCATTTTTATATATATATATATATATGTATCATGTATTTGAAATGCCCGAAATTAAACAGATTAAAAATGTTCTTGAATATAAAATATGCTCACTGGGTGATATTAAAGTTATTTAAGTTATCAAAAATAACTAATTAAGTTACAAAATTCTGTGTGTCACATTACTTCAGGAAATCAGTACATACACAGTTGTAGTGTGCGTGTAGAAAACCTCTATACTAGAGTAATCATTTTTTTAAGAGATATTTTTGTAAACGCAAGTATACTGTAAAAATGATTCTAATAAAATGTTAAATGAATTTCAAATCTGACCTTTATGTGCTTTTAACACTACAAGAACTGAACGGCTTAATAAAGCATACTACCAACTTTATGCTTTTCATCTTTTTATTTAGTGTTTCAAGACCATAGAATTTAAATCAAGAAAATAAATACAAAGCCTAGATATTTTGCAACCCACTAGAGAGCCACAGTTCCTGCCACCAAACATAGAACTAGTTCTCCAGCAATAGTAATGACTATTACTTTCCATCAGAGTCTCATAGCATCTGCATTCTATGATTATTGCTACTATGTTCAGAGGCCTCAGTGCTCCCACCCACCCCTTTTTTGTAATGATGGCTAAAATTAATTGTATGGGGTCAATTTATCAAGCTCCGTACCAAGCTTGATGCCCCGTGAGACCGCTGCTCCATAACCTGTCTACCTGCTCTGAGGTGGCGGACAGAAATCAACCCGATCAAATACGATCGGGTTGATTGACACCCCCTGCTAGCGGCCGATTAGCCATAAATCTGCAGGGGGCGGTATTGCACCAGCAGTTCACAAGAACTGCTGGTGCAATGATAAATGCTGTCGGCATTTATCGATGTGCGGCGGACATGATACGCTACATTGTATCATGTCCGTCCGCACTTTCATAAATTTATCCCTATAGCTGATTTAGGGCCAGATTATAAATGGAGCTCAAAATATCGCTTTCGCTAAAGCGATATTTGCGCTCCACTTTGTAATATCAGCGCATGCAAATGTACGTTGGTATTACAATTTAGGTGCTGCACGGAAGCATTGCAATCACAAGAGCGCGCTTCCATAGGTTTCAAAGGAAGCCTTGTTCTCATGCCGTCAGACACGACATGAGAACTAGCAAAGCGAAGGGGTTAAGTCGCACAGTGACGGGCAGCAAATTTAAATATATATTATATGAATATATATTTATGTGTTTATATGTGTATATACACATATTAATAAAGGACAAAAGAGATAAAAAAGCACTTGTTAAAGTAGTGGAAAGCGTGATGACAGGCTATTCATGCCTGAAATACAATGACAAAACATAACTTCCTCCTATGCTCTATCTGAGCAAGTGAACCGGTTCTCACAAGGCAAGCAACAGTTAGTGAGACGGCGTCGCTACAGACGGGGGAGGATTTAACTGTCACCTCTTACCCTGTCTGAGCCTGCAATTCTGTCGATCTGGTTCCAATCCAAGTGAACAGAAGATGCCACAATCGGTCTCACCAACAGCAACGGATGCCTAAAGCAACTGGAGGCCTGCCACGCTACCATACGCAGCCAAGAGAACGTCACCAGACAGTGGAGGAGGAGAAAGTCCGCAATCCAATGCAGCACCGTGGAAAAATCCTTGAAGTGTAGAGTGGGTAATCACTGATTGAGGAACAAACAGCCGCCAAGGATAATTATAAATAAAATGTAACTTTTATTCAAATGTATCCAATAAAAAAAGGGGGATAATATATACACAAGGGGGACAATGATGTGAAGAGAGGAGTAAGCAACAGGCTTACGCGTTTCGGCCGTAGGTGGCCGTAATCATAGCCTAACAGTTAAAAATCTGGACATCCATTTAAAAACAGTAAAAAGTTCAAATTGCCTAATACAGATACACACCTCTCTGTCTTAAAGAAGCATACAATTCAAAATCTGATAGCAGCAAAAGAGTCATAACAAATTACTGGTTAAATTAACATCAAATTTCATTAAAGGATATGAATGTATGAAATACATATAAGCATATTTAGTAGAATATACGTGAATTGGCTAAGTTTAAGAGAAGCTATAATATTGAAACAAACCAGTGTGGTAGTTAAATAAATAAATAAATATATTAGAATAAATAAATAAATAAGTTAAAGTTGATACTTAATGATGAACACAGCAGAGTTTATAAAGCGGCTCAACACAAAAATAAATAAATAAATATTCAAAATTGATACATTATAAATGTAGAGCACACTACGATTTCATCAAATGTAATTCAAGTAATTATAAACAGTGGTACACATATCTATATATACAACAGCAGGGTAAATCACTCCCAATAGTTAATCAGATCATAATCTGAGTTTAAGCTGCTAGGGTATTGTGTATTTAGCTTAAAAACCCAGAACATCTCACGTTTATTGAGAAGTTTTAATCTATTCATTCCAGGTTTTGGAGCAGAAACCTTTTCAATAATACACCACTTGAATGTACTGAGATCTTTCTGGTGTGCCTGCACAAAATGTTGTACAATGCGAGATGTAGATTTACCTATATTTATTGTAGAAAAATGTTCTCTAATTCTAGAAGACACTTCCCTAGTGGTGAGTCCTATGTATTGTAAATGGCAAACTTTGCATGTGATAAGGTATATGACAAAAGTGCTAGTGCAATTATGACAACCATAGATATGATAAGATTCAGCGGTAACCATAGAGTTAAAAGTATCCGAAATCTGAGCATGGTCACACGGCTTGCACTTTCTGTGTCCACACCTGAACATGCCATTGTGTAAAAGCCATGAGCTATTTCTACTGGGACTAGTATTAGTGAGTTTAGTAGGTGATACATAGTTGCCAATAGTCTTACACCTACGGTAGGAACACCTAAGGCCCTGTTTAATGGTATCTTGCAGTTTGACATAAGCTGAAAGCAAAGAGAAATGTTTCCTGACAATCTTGCATATATCGTTATATTGAGCCCTGTATTCCGTTACAAAGGCAACTCCTTTATGGCACTCTTTTTTGTCAGATCTTTTGTCCATCAAAAGAGAGCGCCTGCCAAGTTTATCAACCTCACCTCTAGCCCTGTTAATCACTTTAGCATAGTATCCTCTGGCCAATAATCTGGCACCTAGTTCATTAGCTTCCTGTACATATTCATTTTGCACAGAACAATTACGTCTCAGCTTAATGAACTGGCCTTTGGCCACAGCATGAGGAACATGAGGAGGGTGACAACTGGAGGCCTGAAAAAGAGTATTAAGGAGGATAGGTGAGAATTGGCGCTTATATCAACCCTAATGCCAAGTATAGAAGGGTCTCTCTCTAAGAACCCTGAGGAGGATAGTAGAATAATTTAAGCGGAAATACTGGCGCTGAAAGCAGGGTAGTACACAAATATAATATAAGGGTAACCTAAAAGGGTCTACCTTGGCAGAAATATAATCGTTATAAATGGTGATAGCCCAATATTGGGCTATCACCATTTATTAACTTTTATAACGATTATATTTCTGCCAAGGTAGACCCTTTTAGGTTACCCTTATATTATATTTGTGTACTACCCTGCTTTCAGCGCCAGTATTTCCGCTTAAATTATTCTCAAAAAGAGTATTACCAGTAATTGGCTTGCGGTAGACCCTCGAATGTATAGGACCATCAGCATCCGCTGTTAATTGTATATCCAAAAAATGGATTAGTTCCTTATCAAATTCAAAAGTAAACCGCAAGTCAATCTGATTATCATTGAGAAAATCTATAAATGCCTGATCCAGGGAGCCATCCCAAATGATCAGCAAATCATCTATATAGCGTTGAAAAACAAGTATATGAGACCTGTATGGATTCATATCTCCCACCAACCCAAAAAAAGGTTGGCATAGGAGGGGGGCAAATTTAGCCCCCATAACGGTCCCACATCTCTGGAGATAGAAAACATTTTCAAAACAAAAGAAGTTATGGGTCAAAAGAAAAGATGTAACCCTGATGACATACTTTTGAAAAGAATCACTATAATCAGTGTGGTACCTCAAAAAATACTCAATGGCCTTTAGGCCAGCCTCATGGAGAATGGAGGTGTACAGCGCCACAACATCCACTGTGAGCCAATTAGATGTGGGCATCCAACTGACCTTGTTAAGGATATTCAAAACATGTTTCGTGTCCCTGGTGTAACTAGGCAAAGAAGTGACCAATGGTTGTAAAATACAATCTAGCCAACATGAAAGATTCTCCATAATGGAGTTAATGCCACTTACTATAGGGTGACCCACCACATTAGTGAGACCTTTATGGACCTTTGGGAGATGATGGAACAGGGGGACACCTGGAGACTCAATGATAAGAAATCTGGTTGTCTCAATATCCAAAAATCCCCCCTCTGTTCCATCATCCACCAAACACCGAAGTTCATTTTGAAATCTAGTGGTAGGATCACAAGGGAGGATGGTGTAATCAGTGCCATTATTAAGTTGACGGTGGGCTTCCTTAACATAATCAGCCCTGTTCATGACTACAACCGATCCTCCCTTGTCCGCAGCCTTGATAACCAACTGGGTATTAGAGTGTAACTCATTGAGAGCTTCCCTTTCTTTTAAGGTAAGGTTAAAATTAATGTTATCCTGTGTATATTTCAGATTTTTGAGATCCCTTTCAACTCTTTTGAAGAATGTTTCAGTGATGGGACTCCTACTCTGTATTGGATAAAAATCCGACTTAGTTCTGAATTTAGGTAACTTATTATTAACAGTACCAAGGGAACTGCCCTCCTGTGCCAAGGTCTCAAGAGACATAAGATCGCACTTCTCAGAAAAGTTAAAGTCATAATCATGTAAGTGTACATCCAGTGTATGAGAAATATCATCAATTACATTATGTGATCCTGAAAATTTTTTTTGTAAGGTAATGTTTCTGATCAGTCTATTAATATCAATAACTGTTTGAAATAGATTGAAATTGAGGGTGGGTGAAAAGGAAAGTCCTAAACTTAGAACTTTGTGTTGTGTAGATGTCAAAGTAGTATTAGAAAGATTGATTACTGAGTGGGTCTGTATTTGGTTTGGCCCCTGTTTTCCCACAGTGAATATCTGTCTTGTATTTGTTGCGCTGCTGCACCCCCCCTTGGGTGGATCCCTGGCCTGGGGAAAAACCTGATCTAAAATACTACTGTCTGATGTCATAGTGTATGTAGTATTAGGCACCATTGCTACAGATGGAGCTACATACTTGGTCTTGGGTTTGACACTAGGCACTTGAGACACCAATATACCCTTAATCTGTGGTAAAGAGTTGTTATCATTAGGTGACACAGTGACGCTCAGGTCCTCACCGCTTGAATTAGCAGTGTCATCTGATTCAGACTCACAGGCCCATTTATCAAGCTCCGTACGGAGCTTGAAGGGCCGTGTTTCTGGCGAGTCTTCAGACTCGCCAGAAACACAACTTATGAAGCAGTGGTCTAAAGACCGCTGCTCCATAACCCTGTCCACCTGCTCATAGCAGGCGGACAGGAATCACCGGAAATCAACCCGATCGAATACGATCGGGTTGATTGACACCCCCCCTGCTGGCGGCCGATTGGCCGCGAGTCAGCAGGGGGCGGCGTTGCACCAGCAGCTCTTGTGAGCTGCTGGTGCAATGTTAAATGCGGAGAGCGTATTGCTCTCCGCATTTAGCGAGGTCTTGCGGACCTGATCCGCAGTGTCGGATCAGGTCCGCAAGCCCTTTGATAAATGGGCCTGATACTGTCTGAAAAAGTCACTTTCTTGGAGGAAGACTGATTGTTAGACTTATTCTTTTTATAATATCTACGGTGCTGTTTACGTTTGTGACCCTTGTTAGAACCATCAGTATTCTGATCACATCTATATTGGTTTCTAGTTTTTTTATTCCAAATATAAACCTGACCACCATTGTAGTCTGCACTATCCCTAATGAATTTAGTGTGTTTAATCTCCATTATTTGTCTTTTAGCCTCAGCTAAAGTAGTGTTTAGGATGGTGTCAAAAGCTACAAAATCAGATTCAATACATCTTTCATTAAAAATAACCTGTAATTCATCAATTTCTTTCCTGATTTCAATAAGCAAATTATTTTTAAAAACCAATAACATATTCATAAACCTCAGGGAACATTCAGTTAAAATTAGATACCAAGCATTAATAAATTCCTGATCCTCCACTTCAAAAGTGGGGAATTTATAAATTCTAAGACATCTCGGTATTATCTGTAATTTTAAATAACGTTCTAAGGTCCATACATCCCACTGGAGTCGTGCCTCGTTAGTAAGTAAAACTTCCATGGAATCAAAGATCACTGAGTGAGAAATTACGTTTGTCCACAGAAAATATGCGTTCCATATCCTGAGTTAGACTTCTATTAGGAGCTGCCATAAGAGAAAAGTACTGTTGATTGTCACCCCCTGACTTTTTTATTGGATACATTTGAATAAAAGTTACCTATAATCATCCTCGGCGGCTGTTTGTTCCTCTATATACACATATTAACAAATAAATATATATGTATATAAGCATATACATATATTTACTGGGAACACACAGTTCCCATAGACCGCAATGTAAAAGCACTTTTCAGCCGACAACTTTAGCACATAAAAACTGCTTAGTGCATTTTTTTTTAAATGCTAAAATTTTTTTTTAAAAAACATAATTTATGCTTACCTGATAAATTCCTTTCTCCTGTAGTGTAGTCAGTCCACGGGTCATCCATTACTTATGGGATTATATCTCCTCCCTAACAGGAAGTGCAAGAGGATCACCCAAGCAGAGCTGCTATATAGCTCCTCCCCTCTACGTCATACCCAGTCATTCGACCGAAACCAAACGAGAAAGGAGAAACTATAGGGTGCAGTGGTGACTGGAGTTTAATTTAAAATTTAGACCTGCCATAAAAACAGGGCGGGCCGTGGACTGACTACACTACAGGAGAAAGGAATTTATCAGGTAAGCATAAATTATGTTTTCTCCTGTTAAGTGTAGTCAGTCCACGGGTCATCCATTACTTATGGGATACCAATACCAAAGCTAAAAGTACACGGATGACGGGAGGGACAGGCAGGATCTTTACACGGAAGGAACCACTGCCTGAAGAACCTTTCTCCCAAAAACAGCCTCCGAAGAAGCAAAAGTGTCAAATTTGTAAAATTTTGAAAAGGTGTGAAGTGAAGACCAAGTTGCAGCCTTGCAAATCTGTTCAACAGAGGCCTCATTTTTAAAGGCCCAAGTGGAAGCCACAGCTCTGGTAGAATGAGCTGTAATTCTTTCAGGAGGCTGCTGTCCAGCAGTCTCATAGGCTAAACGTATTATGCTACGAAGCCAGAAGGAGAGAGAGGTAGCCAAAGTTTTTTGACCTCTCCTCTGTCCAGAATAAACGACAAACAGGGAAGAAGTTTGTCGAAAATCTTTAGTTGCCTGCAAATAAAATTTCAGGGCACGGACGACGTCCAGATTGTGCAGAAGTCGTTCCTTCTTTGAAGAAGGGTTAGGGCACAATGATGGAACAACAATCTCTTGATTGATATTCCTGTTAGTGACTACCTTAAGTAAGAACCCGGGTTTAGTACGCAGAACTACCTTGTCTGAATGAAAAATCAGATAAGGAGAATCACAATGTAAGGCCGATAACTCAGAGACTCTTCGAGCCGAGGAAATAGCCATTAAAAACAGAACTTTCCAAGATAACAGCTTGATATCAATGGAATGAAGGGGTTCAAACGGAACACCCTGCAAAACGTTAAGAACTAAGTTTAAGCTCCATGGCGGAGCAACAGTTTTAAACACAGGCTTAATCCAGGCCAAAGCCTGACAAAAAGCCTGAACGTCTGGAACTTCTGACAGACGTTTGTGTAAAAGGATGGACAGAGCTGAGATCTGTCCCTTTAACGAACTAGCAGATAAACCCTTTTCTAAACCTTCTTGTAGAAAAGACAATATCCTAGGAATCCTAACCTTACTCCATGAGTAACTCATGGATTCGCACCAATGCAAGTATTTACGCCATATTTTATGGTAAATTTTCCTGGTAACAGGTTTCCTAGCCTGTATTAAGGTATCAATCACTGACTCCGAGAATCCACGCTTTGATAAAATCAAGCATTCAATCTCCATGCAGTCAGCCTCAGAGAAATTAGATTTGGATGTTTGAACGGACCCTGAACCAGAAGGTCCTGTCTCAGAGGCAGAGACCATGGTGGACAGGATGACATGTCCACTATATCTGCATACCAGGTCCTGCGTGGCCACGCAGGCGCTATTAGAATCACCGATGCTCTCTCCTGTTTGATCCTGGCAATCAATCGAGGAAGCATCGGGAAGGGTGGAAACACATAAGCCATGTTGAAGACCCAAGGTGCTGTCAGAGCATCTATCAGAACCGCTCCCGGGTCCCTGGACCTGGATCCGTAACAAGGAAGCTTGGTGTTCTGGCCAGACGCCATGAGATCCAGATCTGATTTGCCCCAACGCCGAAGCAGTTGGACAAATACCTCCGGATGAAGTTCCCACTCCCCCGGATGAAAATTCTGGCGACTTAGGAAATCCGCCTCCCAGTTTTCCACGCCTGGGATGTGGATCGCTGACAGGTGGCAAGAGTGAGACTCTGCCCAGCGAATTATCTTTGAGACTTCCAACATCGCTAGGGAACTCCTCGTCCATCCCTGATGGTTGATGTAAGCCACAGTCGTGATGTTGTCCGACTGAAATCTGATGAACCTCAGAGTTGCTAACTGAGGCCAAGCCAGAAGGGCATTGAGAACTGCTCTTAATTCCAGAATGTTTATTGGAAGGAGTCTCTCCTCCTGAGTCCATGATCCCTGAGCCTTCAGGGAATTCCAGACAGCGCCCCAACCTAGCAGGCTGGCGTCTGTTGTTACAACCGTCCAATCTGGCCTGCTGAAGGGCATCCCCCTGGACAGATGTGGCCGAGAAAGCCACCATAGAAGAGAATCTCTGGTCTCTTGATCCAGATTCAGCATAGGGGACAAATCTGAGTAATCCCCATTCCACTGACTTAGCATGCACAATTGTAGTGGTCTGAGATGCAGGTGTGCAAAAGGTACTATGTCCATTGCCGCTACCATTAAGCCGATTACCTCCATGCATTGAGCCACTGACGGGTGTTGAATGGAATGAAGGACACGGCAAGCATTTAGAAGTTTTGTTAACCTGTCCTCTGTCAGGTAAATTTTCATTTCCACAGAATCTATAAGAGTCCCCAAGAAGGGAACTCTTGTTAGTGGCAATAGAGAACTCTTTTCTACGTTCACCTTCCACCCATGCGACCTTAGAAATGCCAGAACTAACTTTGTATGAGACTTGGCAGTCTGGAAACTTGACGCTTGTATCAGAATGTCGTCTAGGTACGGAGCTACCGAAATTCCTCGCGGTCTTAGTACCGCCAGAAGAGAGCCCAGAACCTTTGTAAAGATTCTTGGAGCCGTAGCTAACCCGAAGGGAAGAGCTACAAACTGGTAATGCCTGTTTAGGAAGGCAAACCTTAGGTACCGATAATGATCCTTGTGAATTGGTATGTGAAGGTAGGCATCCTTTAAATCCACTGTGGTCATGTACTGACCCTTTTGGATCATAGGTAAGATTGTCCGAATAGTTTCCATTTTGAACGATGGAACTCTTAGGAATTTGTTTAGGATTTTTAAGTCCAAGATTGGTCTGAAGGTTCCCTCTTTTTTGGGAACCACAAACAGATTTGAGTAAAACCCTTGTCCGTGTTCCGACCGCGGAACTGGGTGGATCACTCCCATTATTAAAAGGTCTTGTACACAGTGTAGAAACGCCTCTTTCTTTATCTGGTTTGTTGACAACCTTGAAAGATGAAATCTCCCTTTTGGAGGAGAAGCTTTGAAGTCCAGAAGATATCCCTGAGATATGATCTCTAACGCCCAGGGATCCTGGACATCTCTTGCCCAAGCCTGGGCGAAGAGAGAAAGTCTGCCCCCCACTAGATCCGTTTCCGGATCGGGGGCCCTCACTTCATGCTGTCTTAGGGGCAGCAGCAGGCTTTCTGGCCTGCTTGCCCTTGTTCCAGGACTGGTTAGGTTTCTAGCCCTGTCTGTAGCGAGCAACAGTTCCTTCCTGTTTTGGAGCGGAGGAAGTTGATGCTGCTCCTGCCTTGAAGTTACGAAAGGCATGAAAATTAGACTGTCTAGCCCTTGGTTTGGCTCTGTCTTGAGGCAGGGCATGGCCCTTACCTCCAGTAATGTCAGCGATAATTTCTTTCAAACCGGGCCCGAATAATGTCTGCCCTTTGAAAGGTATGTTAAGCAATTTAGATTTAGAAGTCACATCGGCTGACCAGGATTTAAGCCACAGCGCTCTGCGCGCTTGAATGGCGAATCCGGAGTTCTTAGCCGTAAGTTTAGTTAAGTGTACTACGGCATCAGAAATAAATGAATTAGCTAGCTTAAGGACTCTAAGCTTGTCTATAATCTCATCCAATGGAGCTGAGCTAATGGTGTCTTCTAGAGACTCAAACCAGAATGCCGCCGCAGCCGTGACAGGCGCAATGCATGCAAGGGGTTGTAATATAAAACCTTGTTGAACAAACATTTTCTTAAGGTAACCCTCTAACTTTTTATCCATTGGATCTGAAAAAGCACAGCTATCCTCCACCGGGATAGTGGTGCGCTTAGCCAGAGTAGAAACTGCTCCCTCCACCTTAGGGACCGTCTGCCATAAGTCCCGTGTGGTGGCGTCTATTGGAAACATTTTTCTAAATATAGGAGGGGGTGAAAAAGGCACACCGGGTCTATCCCACTCCTTGTTAACAATTTCTGTAAGCCTTTTAGGAATAGGAAAAACGTCAGTACACGCCGGTACCGCAAAATATTTATCCAGCCTACATATTTTCTCTGGGATTGCAACCGTGTTACAATCATTCAGAGCCGCTAATACCTCCCCTAGCAATACACGGAGGTTCTCAAGCTTAAATTTAAAGTTTGAAATGTCTGAATCCAGTTTACTTGGATCAGCTCCGTCACCCACAGAATGAAGCTCTCCGTCCTCATGTTCTGCAAATTGTGACGCAGTATCAGACATGGCTCTATTATTATCAACGCACTCTGTTCTCACCCCAGAGTGGTCGCGCTTACCGCTAAATTCTGGCAATTTAGATAATACTTCAGTCATAACATTAGCCATGTCTTGCAAAGTGATTTGTATGGGCCGCCCTGATGTACTTGGCGCCACAATATCACGCACCTCCTGAGCGGGAGATGAAGGTACTGACACGTGAGGAGAGTTAGTCGGCATAACTTCCCCCTCGTTGTCTGGTGAAATTTTCTTTACATGTACAGATTGGCTTTTATTTAAAGTAGCATCAATGCAATTAGTACATAAATTTCTATTGGGCTCCACTTTGGCCTTTAAACATATTGCACAAAGAGATTCCTCTGTGTCAGACATGTTTAAACAAACTAGCAATGAAACTAGCAAGCTTGGAAAATACTTTTCAAATAAATTTACAAGCAATATAAAAAACGTTACTGTGCCTTTAAGAAGCACAAAAAACTGTCACAGTTGAAATAACAATGAACCAAATTAGTTATAGCAACCAATTTTTCACAGTAAATGCATTAAGTTAGCAAAGGAATGCACCCACCAGCAAATGGATGATTAACCCCTTAGTACCCAAAAGCGGATAACAAATTAATATAAACGTTTTTATCACAGTCAAAAAAACACAGTCTCACAGGTCTGCTGTGAGTGATTACCTCCCTCAAAACTAGTTTTGGAGACCCCTGGGCTCTGTAGAGACGTCCTGGATCATGGAGGAAGAAATAGGAAGACTGTGACTGAATTTTTACTGCGCAATAAAGCGCCAAAATAGGCCCCTCCCACTCATATTACAACAGTGGGGAAGCTCAGTAAACTGATTTTATTCATAAATAAACGATAGCCATGTGGAAAATAATGCCCAAAAAGTTTTATCACCAAGTACCTCAGAGAAAAACGATTAACATGCCAGTAAACGTTTAAAAATAAAATTATGAAATGTTACTAATAAGCCTGCTGCTAGTCGCTTTCACTGCAGAGAAGGCTCAAATATAAGTTAAATGTATACAGTATTTTCTTAGTGAAGTTCCATTCCCCAGAAATACCACAGTGTAAACATACATACATATCAGCCTGATACCAGTCGCTACTACTGCATTTAAGGCTGCACTTACATTACATCGGTATTAGCAGTATTTTCTCAGTCAATTCCATTCCTTAGAAAATAATATACTGCAACATACCTCCTTGCAGGTGAACCCTGCCCGCTGTCCCCTGTTCTGAAGTTACCTTACTCCTCAGAATGGCCGAGAACAGCAAATGGATCTTAGTTATGACCGCTAAGATCATACACAAACTCAGGTAGATTCTTCTTCTAATGCTGCCTGAGAAAAAAACAACACACTCCGGTGCTGTTTAAAATAACAAACTTTTGATTGAAGAAATAAAAAACTAAGTTTAATAACCACAGTCCTCTCACACGTCCTATCTATTAGTTAGGTGCAAGAGAATGACTGGGTATGACGTAGAGGAGAGGAGCTATATAGCAGCTCTGCTTGGGTGATCCTCTTGCACTTCCTGTTAGGGAGGAGATATAATCCCATAAGTAATGGATGACCCGTGGACTGACTACACTTAACAGGAGAAAAGGAAATTAACTAAATTTTGGAGGCAATTGGGGAACATTTAGAAATTAACCAGAGGTCTGACCTCTTGTTAATTTTTGGAGCACTAATTAATGAGCCACTGGTTATTTATAATGTGCCCGCAAACAGGCAAATTTGCTTGTTTGCCGGCATGCAATAAATTAGTGCTCCACTTGTAATCTAGCATTTATTATGCAACTACTGTTATGTAGAAAGAACAAATAAATAAATAATGCATATAAAAAAATATCATTCACATTGAGTGGTGATTTATACTTTAGTAATATCAAGGCTGGTGTTAATTACAGGACAGTGCTGTCATGTTTATTTGCAAAACAGGAGTTTGTTGTGTGGGTTAAATGCATTGAAACATTAGCACAGATTGATTTATTTGCAGTGGTAGAGGGTGAGGTTAGGGTTAATTGCACTGGGGGTCTGGAAAAGTAGTAGTTAGTATAACAGAGCAACGACACTGATGCCTATCTAAAATAGTCACAAGCATTATGGTTATGACCAATTTAATCAACTAGAGCTGCTTTTATCAAAGTGATGGTAAACCTTAATTAATCAAATGCCATTTATTTAATCTTTTCCATTAAAAAAAGTATACATGTACCTTTTCTTTTTTAATCCATCTGTTAAAGGGTTAAATTAGTGCATATAGTAATGTTTCTATGGTAATGTTATGCCTGCCCACTTGGATTAACCCTTTTTTTAAAAATGTTATGACAATTCTAGTGAACATCCAATTAGTGTGTGTGTCATATGACAATCTTGAAGTCCAGCCCCTTTAAAGCCCATAGAAAGCCTATGTAAGTGGATTTGACTGCTCTATACATTACAGACATTACAGACCAGCCAAAAGAGGAATTGAAAGGAGTGGTGGAACAGAAAATATCAATTAGAATTATACATCTTTTATAAAATATATATACACTTTTTTTTTTTTTTAAATGATGTGGTTTTAATTGCAAACTAATTATATATATACTTATTTCTATGATCATTTGATGAATGGAGTTTCAACCTGCACATGTTAAGAATTTATGTTGAACAATGACACTGACAGCTATTTGTAGATCTAATGTTGTGAATGAGACTTTGTTTCCATACTGCTGATGTTTGGTCCACTTTGTTATTACCAATTTGATTGGCTATTAGAGTGACATTAGCTATTGTAGACCACTCCCTCCACCATGTGATATGTATTATCTTAATTAGTTTTGTGGCATATATAGCAAGTGTTTTGCAACTATTTTATTAAGCCTGATGAAACAGCCATAGGCTGAGAAACGCATCGCTTGTGATTTTTAACTTTTTAATAAAGTATTTTTTACTTTAAACACTTGCTGCCTTATTTTGGACCCTTTTGAACACCTTGGGCCCTTTTGGATTTTTTGGATTGCTGTCTTATCCTGAGTGCCTTTGTACTAAGTCTGTTGGGTGACTGTATTGACCCCATCCTGCTCTACTAGCATCAATGGAGATGCTACAACAAATATGAGTGCAATTCTTTATATTTGTCTATATTTATCATTGCCTAAACAATACTAGGCCATATAGGCACCTTGTGTCTTTTTTTTTTTTTATAACTTTGCTCTTGTGTTTTACTGCTTCATCAGCCCGCTTTACATCGCCGGCCTACAAAAACTTAGTTTTTAAACTTTGCCTCCGCCTAGTGGCGTAACTAGGCACCTTGTGTCTTTTATATCGTCTCAATACAGATTTCACACTTCACTCGGGAGGTTGGTCTTCTGGGTGACTGTTATAGATCCCAGACTGCTTCTACAGCACCAATTGAGGTGCCCTTATAAATGTGAGTAATGTAACTCCTTACACATAAACAATCACCTTTTGGATCAAACAATACTGGGCCATGTGTGGCATCTGTCTCTTCTTGTTCTTATAGATCGCTGTTCCTGGATCCCGGCCTGGATCATCACAGATTGCTGCCTCCATTTTCACCATCAGAGACTCTTCCAATATTATACTCTCTCTCTCTCTCTCTCTCTCTATTTCTCTCTCTCTCTCTATTTCTCTCTCTCTCTCTCTCTCTCTATATATATATATATATATATATACTTTTTATTTTATATAGTTTTATTTTATACAGTTTTACTCTGATTTACATCTGTTATATATTATTTTATTTTTATCATTATTATCAATAAGATTATCTGATCATTTAATACCATTTTATATCACATAGACTTACCACTTATATCATCTCAGTTATTAATTGTATGGTTTTTATTGTTGTCCGGTTTGGATACACAATTTTTAGTTAATTTTCTTAATACATGTCCAATAGTGTATTATTATGTATATCCTTTAATTAGTTAATCTACAAATTATTATATACTATAGTCAGTTGTGACTTTAAGGATTGACAGACCTTCTGCCATCCTCTTTATCATAATATTGTCTTTGTCCTCTGGACCTATTCACTGTAATATTAACACTAATACTTTTAGGGCGCCCCCTCAATAGTTTTTTTTATTTTAATATGTATTTATTCAAGGTGAACAAGAATAGAGTGTGAAAAGTATAGGGTTCGAGGGACTGTAGTCTCTATGTTAATCTTTATTATAAATAGATTGCTTTGTGTGAGCTTTTTATATTTGTATCCTCATCTGTTTTATCTTAGTTAAGTGTAAGATAATCAGGAGGTTTGGTAGATGACGGGATGTTTTGGCAGGGACTAATATATTTTTTATTGCAACATTCTTATAGTCTGAAATTTACCATCACTTTAAGTGAACCACTTATAGAACACAGTCACTACATAATTCCAGTGCAAGTATAATCAGGTGCCTAAAATTAAATTGATATAAGAAATCTGCAGTTACAGATTGGTTCTTGTACACACAGCCACATATTAACCCATAACTGGACCTGCTGCTGTACTTAACCCACAAACTACCAGACTTGCAGCTGCACTTTACCCACTTATCGCTGAAACTCCCTAACCATATAATAACGGTAATGCAAACCCAGATTTTTGGGTGTTGCACTTTGATACTTATAAATCCACTGCTGAAAAGAACTGAATGCAGCCTCCCATATCTACTAAGTAAGTTGCCAATCTGTACTTCAGCAAATCAAATTAAATTACACGTTCAGCTATTGCCATATAATATATTTATAACATCCCCAGACACTAGTCTGAATAGCAACATGTAAATATAGTTACTCAAAATATTATTATTCTTATTAATTCAACTTTATTAAATACAGGGGCTTTGGCTATACAAATTTTTAATAGTCCGGAACAATGCGGAACTAGCAAACCAGCTATGTAGATATAGGATTGCATTACAATCTTAAAGTGAATCAAAGTGATCATTGACATATTGAAATGAGAGTGTGATGTTAGTTAAGAGATTAGACACATTATTATTTATTTTGAACTAAAGAGTAGGATAAATGTGATGTTATACAGAAAAGGGACTAAGCCAGAAGTCGTTGGAAAGAGATCTTCCCTAAATGTTTGCAGGTAGGAGGAGGCTTTTGAGCCCCTGTTTTTTTTTGTTTTTTTATTGGGGACATAAGATGGTAACTGAAGAAAAGTGAAAATGTATCTTAAGATTTTCCTATTTTTTCTTTTTGTCCTTTTTAAGCTATGGAATTTAATAAAGTTGAATTAATAAGGATTTATTAAAGGTGACTATCAGTCCATACTTCAGACGGCACTAGGAGGACTGTGGACTGTAGAGTTATGTGGGAGTGGTGGTCCTGCTTAGGAGGAGGGGTACAATGAGTATAGTGTGATGTGTATTTGTGGTATTGTGTGTTAAAAGTGGTATGGAAAGTTTTAATTGGCCTGTGGAATCGTTTTTTAGTGCTTTCTTATTTTGTTAAGCTCTTGACTCTTTACTGATATGTTTTCTGTTGGTCTGCCTTCTGAATCTTGCCTTTTGCCGGCCCTTTTGCTAAGTTATTTGTTTTAGGCTGATTACCTAAGTGCTGACCATTGGAACAGAATTTTTTACTATCCTTAAGACTACTCTGCTGTACTCTTCTTTGGCACTGGCAACTATATCCAGTTCACTTACACTGCTTCAGACTTCAAATTGACCCTTCCATTGGCTTCCAGACCATCTTCTGTGCAAATTAATTCTACTAGCCAACAAGATCTCTGATGAAGAGCATATGCGCATTAAAACGCATTAAGGGACAGATTACAAATGGAGTGCTATTTAACGCTCCCGCTCAAGCGTTAATTGCGCTAGAAGTAAGCTTTTTCCGCTCATCAGGTTGTGCTTGTATTATAAGTTAAAAGTAAACTTTTTGTTTAAACAATGCTCAATTGGTACTAAGGGGCCCAAAGTGTGCCAAGAAAATATCCCCCACACCATTACACCACCAGCAGCCTGGACCGTTGATACAAGGCATGATGGATCCATGCTTTCATGTTGTTTACGTCAAATTCTGACCCTACCATCTAAATGTCTCAGCTGAAATTAAGACTCATCAGATCAGGTAACGTTTTTCCAAACTTCTATTGTCCACTTTTGGTGATCCTGTGCGAATTGTAGCCTCAGTTTCCTGTTCTTAGCTGACAGTGGCACCTGGTGTGATCTTCTGCTGCTGTAGCCCATATGCTTTAAGGTACAATGTGTTGTGCATTCAGAGATAGGTAGTAAAGGTGTTATCTAGCTTTTTAAACAATAAAAAAAAATCATGTAGAGTGTCGCTTAAGTAAGGTGATATAGTCTGAAAATTATGTTACTTCTCTCTATTCAGAGAGATTTGGATACATTTAGATACTGGGCAGGCAGGTGGCATATGAGATTAATTTCAGATAAATGCAAATGTATGCATTTTCCATCAAAAGCAACTTCTGATATAAGTTTATTTGAATTAGGTATATGGTTAAACAAGAAGGACTTTGAGGTTATTGTGGATAACAGCCTTGGCAAAAAAGATGCAATGTCAGTAAACATTTGCAAAAGTCAGTAAGGTACTGTCATGTATACAAATGGGTATAAATCCACAGGATAAAAATATAATCTTGATTCTTTATAAATGAATGATAAGATTCCACTTTTAATATGCAGTTTAATTTTGGGCACCAGTTTTCAAGAACATTTAAGACCTGGATAAAGTGCAGACGATGGTCATAAACTTGAAATTGATAAATTAAAGATTTGAGTTATGAAGTTATAAACGTTACAATTATTTACAATGGAAAAATGTGCCTCAGAGGGGACATAACTGCATTAAACAATTATATACAGGGCCCATAATAAGGAATTCTTAGCTGACGTGTTTATCAATTGGACTTTACAAAGGACATGAGGTCATTCATTCAGACATGAGGAACAGAGATTTCACCTACAGTAATGTAAGGGGTTCTTTATAGTATGAGCAAAAAAAATATGGAATTCTCTGACTAATGTGGTTGTTAAACAAATTCAGTAGGTGCTTTTTTTTTGGAAAAGCATGATATACAGCACAGGCTATAAAAGTAATATTGAAAATATAGTAGCTTTTTGATTCAAGGACAAATCAAGATTGCCATTTTGGATTTTTTATTGCATTGAGGCACAATGGGAAATCATTTCAATTTTTTTGTCTTCTTTTGGATAAACGGTAGTAATAGGATTGTGTAAAAGGTTGAACTTGATGGAGTGGAGTCATTTTTCAACCTATATTACTATATAACCATGAGTCACTCTATCACATCTAACTTCCCTAAGCACGACTCCCTCAACACACTTAACCCCTAACAGCCTGATTCCCATCGCACCTAATCTCCCTAACAGTGACGCAACTACACCTAACCAAAGTATCTCCACCCGACCTAGCCCCATAAATTTGACTCCTAGTGTACTTAACCCCCTAATTCCCTAAACTATATACTGCTCCCAACTTCCAAAACCATGACCCCCATCTAAACTAGCCCCTTAACTGTCCCCACAGTACTCAGCCCCCCTAACAGTGACCCACTGCCCTAAGGGGCCCCAACTAAAGCAGCTATACTATCCAACCTAAGGGACCCACAGCTAAAGCAGCCTCCCCACCCTTAGGAATCCCTCAATAAAGGACCTCCCTACTTTAATGCACATCCATTAAGGACACCACACCCTAACCTCTAACACTAAACTAAAACCCCACTTACAAAACAAAATATAAACACAGAAAAGACACAATGTTTTTACTCTTGTTTGAAGTCTTGTTCTCTGTGGGGGCTGTACCATGATCTACTTCTAACTGAACAGGAGTGGTCCACATGTTGTAATCCTTAACAACCACCTTGGCTCAGCCATTTTCAGTACTGCTTAAGTGGTATAGGCTGAATGGTCATAGTTCATGTTGGTTTAATTGTAAATCTAAATTAGCCAACATTATGCAAGGCTTTGTTTAATATTTTTATTACCAAAGCCAAAGTAGAGGACTTCAGCAAGGTGAGAGTTCCATGCTAAGTCATTAACACACCTAATTTTGATTAAAGAGATTTCAAACCCAAAACAATGATTTTGGGATTCAGACAGAGCATACAATTTTTAAAGAGATACCAAGGTAGTTTACTGGAGCACTACATGATGAGAAATAGTGCAGCCATCTATAATAAATATAATATAATAAAATGTATTGATATTCTGATATATTTAGTCTGAAAAAAAACCTCTAACATAATCTTTCTAAATGCCATTAAGTTTTTGCTTTTTTTAAAAAACAAAAAAATAAAAATAAATAATTCCCTCACCAAGGAAACATAACGATGATATTCAGAATTTACTGACAGTATATTAAAGTATGTTAGAAATTGAAAATATTGAATTGTTTTAATTATACACTGATACATAAAGATCCAAAGACAACATTATTTCATGTAAACATGTACTATATTCAATGCTTCACATTTGTATTAATATTGCAAAATACCATTCTTGCTAGCTTGTCAAACAACTATGCACTAAAGAAGAGTTTGTAATAGTTTATGGAACGTAAATATCATGAACATTTTCATGATAACATAATAGTAATTTTTTTTATCTATACTTATGTTGAAATGTTTAATGCAGCAGACAAAAAAAAGTGCAGCAAATCAAGATTAATAAAAAAAATCCATGTGAAATGTTTCCCACAAGATTTGGTGTGGGCCTTCAAAATAAAAAAAAAATTTCCAATAAAAAAAAAAAGTTTTCTAATTTTTTTCATACTGCCTAAACTCTACTAATACTTTACATTGAGAAATGGCAGGAGTGGTATTTCAGCCCAGTAGAAAACATTTTTTCAAGAATATTTTTGCATGGTTTTAGTACTTTTCAGTTTCAACCTTTATATAATTACTTTCAATTTTGTTTAATGATTGTATTCACAACTCTCGGGGACTCACTTGGTTAACCCCAGCCAAACCTGGGTACAGAGCTTATAGGGAAAATGACAAAGCAAAATAATTTACATAGCATATAGAAAATCTGGCACTCTCTTGCAAGCACACAGCTAAATAAAAAGCAAAATGGAAGGGGCGGAGCTTAGCCACGCAGGATGATGGCTGCTTTCTGTTAGAGCTCCCATCTCCTTTCCCGGCTCATATCGCTCTAAAGGCATGTAATTAATTTTCTTTTTTCCCCTAATCCTTCCTTGGGATTCCAGAAGCATTCCCAACCCTTTCTACACTACTTTCCGGCTCTTCACAAGAGGCAGCAAGCCCTAGGGAGCAACGGACCTCAGACTAGCTGTTAACAAACAGCCCCTGAACACTTGGGCCAGACATACCCGCCAGATCACCTCAGCTGCGGCCCCTAAACCCTCGGAACTTACCCCCGCTCAGACCAAGCCAGCAACAGAAGCGGATGACCGTTTGTGACAGCGGAATACTTACCGGAGCTCTGTGTATGTGATACGCACTGCGGCCTTTCCGGTCGCCATCTTGCCTCCACGTGGCCATTCGCTCATACCTCTTTCCAGGCAGCACCTCAGTCTGAGCAGAGGCGGTGTTAACTGGAGACACGCCGCTGCAAAATTGTAAGTACACAGCTTGTACATCACACCAGGGGGCTTTACAAACTGAGCGGAGGCACGGATAACTAGAGACACGCAGTTGAAAACTTGTGAATCTCTCCCTATACAACTCACCTGCGCTTTACTTTTGGATGGTGGGGCTGAGGGGATCCTGGGTTCAAACTTGGGGATAAAACATCGGGGCCCTTACGCTTATAGCAGCCTGGCTGCATTTCACTGCAGCACAACCCACAACTTCAGAGCAAAGTCTACTGCCCCAGGTAAAGCCATAGAGAGTGCTAACTGCCATCTTCCCCTCTCTCTCTTAATAGAGCTGGAACAGGGTTATATGCCACAACTATACACTCCTTGCCACACAATAAAGCTCGGGTTTGCAAAGGCTGATGCATTGATACAGAAGACCCTGCCTCACTTTCCATCTTTAATCAATGTGTCCTGATACTAATGTGATGCCTTGTAAGAAGCATAATAAATCTGACAAACCCCCTGTTAACAAAACCCTAAATCACTATCTCAAACCTGCAGAGAGCTCCACACCTGCTTGTACAGTGGACATAACAACCCCCTCAACACCTATGCCTAGCCAGATGCAACCTGCAGAAACCCCCACAGATATGTACCTAACTAAAAATGACATTATGCATCTCTCCTCAAAGGAGGACATCAAGGAAATCATGCAGGAGATGAGGAACTTGTTCGGGGAGCTACGTAGAGACATTGGAGCGCTTGATCAGAGAGTAGCCTCCTTGGAGGAAAAGCAGGTCTCCACGGATAACAAAGTCCAGACAAACACCACCCACATACTGAAACATGCTCATAAGATCAATGCCCTCGCTGACAAACTGGAAGACCTAGAAAACAGGTGTCGTCGCAACAATCTACGAATGAGAGGGGTCTCAGAGTCCGTCTTCCCTCCTGCTATAGATGGCTACTTACAAGCTCTATTCAAAATCATAAAAGATGACCCGGCTGCAGATGATATTCCTATTGAAAGAGCTCACAGGGCTATTAGACCCAAACCCCCCCCCCCCCAAAGGCCCCACCTAGGGACATTATAGTTAAATTCCTGCGGTTCAAAGACAAGGAAGAACTCCTCCGCTGCGCAAGGGCCAAACACCCTATCTACCATGCAGGCGAAGAAATATCCCTATTCACAGACCTCTCCCAGTCAACTCTACAGAAACGGTGTGAAATAGCACCCCTAACCACAGCTCTGAGGAGGCACAAGGTTCAGTACAGATGGGGATTCCCTGTATCCCTAATAATCTCCAATAACAACAGAACGGCCATCTTCAGACCTGGAGACGATCCCGAATCCCTCTGCAAGGAACTTTCTATCCCCTTTGTCTTAAAAGAGGGCAATAACTCTACCCTCCAGCTGCCAGAGACCCACAGGCCTACTCAGAACCCCCTGAGTGGGGAAACTTCAAGCTGAAGGGACCCTTTAATTCTTTTGACAAAGGACTTATCCTTGTTTTGTTTCTTCAAACGAGACTTTGGTGCCCAAAAAAGGTTGAACACGACCCTTTGTATTTGCCTACCTGGGTCATGGTGGACCCCTTAGCTCCTCCACGAACAATGTTTTGCACATCAACACAAAGGGCCCTAGGGTCCTTTCCATGCAAGAAGATGTATCCTTTTTGTTGGGGGGGCTGATTGACAACCCTCCAAACTCTTTGTATGCAACATGTTCTCACTTATGTTTCTTTACTGTTGAAATGTTGATCCTTGTGCTTGTTTAACCTGTTTCATGCTTTAAGGGTTTTCCAGACCCCAATACGGTCTATACTGTTTCATATGTTGGTTGCTGCAGGGGGATACACTGTGCGTATATTCCACATATAGTAAAATATATATATATATATACCTACCAATCCCATCTCCCCCCCCTCCTTATCCTTCCCCCCCTCCTCCCCATCCCTCCCCCTCTCTGCCCACCTACCCCTCCCCTCTTCTCTACCCTAAATAACATGCCTTACAGACCTAGAATCTGCAACGAGTATACTTATTCTAGCCGGTTGACAACCCACTAAACTCTTTGTATGTTACATGTTCTCACTTATGGTTCTTTACTGTTGACATGTTGTTACTCATGCTTGGTTAACCTATTTCATGTTTTAAGGGTTCTTCAGACCCCAATATGGTCTAGACTGTTTCATATGTTAAGCGTTGTAAGGGGTTACACTATATGTCTATCCCATATGTAGCAAAATATATGTACACACACTCCAATCCCATCTTCCCCCTCCTTATCCCTCCCCCCCCTCCCCATCCCCCCTCTCCCTCCCACTTACTTTCCCCTCTTTTTTCCCTACCCTAAATAACATGCCTTTTAGACTTAAAATCAACAACAATTATACCTCTTCTAGCCGGTAAGGGAGATACTTCCCCCAAGTGTCTCTACTTCTCTTCCCTATTCCCTGTGCTCTAGATAGGAGAACTTCTCTTATTCTCACAGATTCCTTTCCTCTCTTGACACACTCTTAGTGCACTACCTTAACCAAACTTCTTCACTTTCCTAACTTTTAGTCTTATTTTTTTTTTTCCCTCCATATCCCTCCTACCTACTGACATTGGTCATGGTGGGCAGACTTAGTAGATTTCAAGACCATACTCTGCAACTTTTGACGATAAATGTTAAAGGACTCAACAGTCCGGGTAAGAGATCCATAGCATGTAAAGAATTATCCAGATTAGGGAGTCATATCCTCATGGTCCAGGAGACACACTTCCAGAAAGGTAAAGAACCTAGATGGCATACTCCACAATTTCCCATAGCCAGTTTTGCTTCAGGCCCCCAAAAGAAGGGCGGTGTGGGCCTTTTGATCCATAAATCTCTCCCCTTCCAAGTGACACAAACTGACAGAGACCCTGAGGGACGCTATATCCTCATGACGGGACATCTATACGGGCAACAACTCTCATTACTGAACATTTATTCCCTAAATCAAGCCCACACTGCCTTTTTTTAAAAAGTTTCAAACCTAATATTAGACCGGGTAAAAGGGACATTGTTTTTAGCTGGGGACTTTAATCTAGCCTTTGACCCAGGACTGGATTCTTCTAGAGGAATTTCATCTATCCCTAGGTACAAGCTGAAAACAATAAAGAACATATTCAATAATCTCCATCTACATGACACCTGGAGGACTCTACACCCACAGACTAAAGACTACACTTACTACTCACCCCCACACAATTGCTACACTAGGATAGACCACATCCTTACTGATGCGAACGGTCTCTCCTTAACCAACCGATGTGAGATCGGTCAGATAACTTGGACCGATCATGCCCCAGTAACCTGCTCCGTCCTGTGGCCAGATCTTCCTATTACAACCAAAATATGGAGGCTGGATGATTCCTTTCTAGATTACCCTATCGCGCTTGCAGAAATAGAAAGGGATGTCACAGAGTACTTTACGCTTAACGGTAACTCAACTGCATCACTGCAGTGTGAATGGGAAGCACATAAATCTGTTATGCGCTGCATATTTATTAAGCGAAAGGCTAGGATTCTTAAACAGGCTAGAGAGATGCACACACAACTCTTGGATAAAATCGGTACACTGGAGATTGCTCACAAACAAGACGTAACAAACGACAAACTAAGAGACGACCTTCTCAAAGCTAGAGCGGACCTTAAGACAACACTACTATGAGGGTGGGGACAAGCCGGGCAAGTTATTGGCTAGGTGCTTGCGGAGGAAACAATTGTCCTCCTACATTCACAACCTACAATCCTCAGAGGGTCACCTAATCAAAAGCAATAAACATATCGCATCCACTTTCAGACATTACTACAACAGGCTATACAATATCCCGCACCTTGAGGATACGTTACAAGGGGAAGTACCTCCCCCAGCACCTAGGGACCAGCTTGACAACTACTTTCAGGGATTAGATCTGCCCACACTGAATGAAGAGGGAAAGGCCCACCTTGAATCACCTATCACACTAGAGGAAATAAGACAGGCAATTAAGGACTCCCCATCGGGAAAGAGCCCGGGGCCGGATGGCTACACGATAGGATACTATAAGAAACTATCAGATGCCCTGTCCCCTCACCTCTTAACCTTATTCAATAACTTAAGAAACAACCCCTCTTTATCTAGGAACCTTTTAGAGGCACATATCACTGTACTTCCCAAACAAGGTAAGCCAGCGACTTGCCCTGAGAACTTTCGGCCCATTTCACTCATCAATACGGATATGAAAATCCTCGCTAAAATTTTGGCTACTAGACTAAATAAATACCTGGCAGTGAAATAGGTAAACAAGAAGTTTACTGGATGATAAAATTGCAGACCAGATTTCCAAAGGGTCTAAATTTGGAATCCGATGTAATAAACTTCTGGCAGTGAAAAAGATCCCTTAAAAATAAAAATAAATATAAAAATAAAAATAAATAAAAAGAAAAGATAAGCTAAGGAGAAAAATAGTCAGGTCAGAACGAAAATGGGTGTTCAAATAGGAGTACTATATCACAATATCTTTGATAAATTTATTAAGATCAAAAATCATAATCGCCTTGTTCCTTTTTAAAAGGAATAAGAGAAATAGATAAATGAACAAAATAAACAAATACAACAAACATAGCTTCAATTTGAGCAAAAATAATCTGACATATTATAAAATACAATTACTAGGTAATAAAGAAACATTTACAAAGAGATATGTATGTAAAAGAATGGGTAAAGAGCTTCAGCAGCAGCGGTTTAACGATATACTAGGAAAATGTACTTAGTAACATATATCAAATAGATAAAATGTGTAAAATGTGTATAATAAATTTGCAAATGTATACAGAAACTAAGTTACTTTCACTGATTGCATTGAAATGTATCACCGGTAGCAATTGAGTAGCGTCATGTTTTTATTTAACCAATGAGAAATAACCTTTTGTGTTTTAAAGCACGGAGGTGTGTGAGGGGGTCATACAGCTTTGACTACGGCTATTGGCCGAAACGCGTCAGCTGACCCTCTGACGCTACCTCAGTGGAAGCACCATGTGTGTTTGATTGCAAGCACATGGATTGTTTGTTTGTTTGCTGACTTTGCTGCTGCAAGGAAAAAGTTTTAATGAAATTGAATTAATAAAGCACTTTGGATTTTAACCAGAGCTCCCTGGGTACTTTCTTCTTTATTGGATCACTACTTTGTACCTTAACCCGGGTAGAGCTCTCTTTACGGCGCAGATCTGGGACCGGATTGAACACAGCACTCAAGTGGTTGCAGGCGCTAGGTCGGTGTCTCTGAAGAGGAGAGGTGGTGAGTGTTTATGCTATATAATATTTATGTCCGCTTGTGACTTTTCAAAAAACACATTACACTCGAAGTTAACCACTCTCCATGGACCGGAGCCGGTCGGTCACACTTGTAACTGACAGAGGAAATGTGTGCATAGTAATCTGACCGTAACCGACGTGTTAACCTGTTAACCTGTGGAACTATTTCATCACTGTTTGTTTGTTTATTACTACTGGCTTGGCTCAAAAGACTGAGGACTGTTAGAGAAAAATACTTACGGTACCCATGAGACATTCATTTGTACACAGTACATATTATGGTTTAAGAAATTAAAACATTTACACAAGTCTGACTGTCAAGAGGGAGGGTTCATTTTCTATTTAAATAAATACCTCCCTAGTTTAATATCTTGCGACCAGGCTGGATTTATTCCGGGCCGGGAAGCAAGAGATAACGTCATCAAAACTATCCATCTCATAAATTTTGCCAAAGCTTCGGGTACACCCCTGGTCCTCTTCTCGTCTGACGCAGAGAAGGCCTTCGATAGGGTTCGGTGGTCTCTTCTGAGTCGGGCTATGATCGAGATGGGAATACCAGAACCCTTCCTCCATATGTCCTTCGCTTTATATTCCAACCCCAACGCGAGAATCAGGGTGAATAACACCTTGTCAGAATCCTTTTTCATAAACAATGGTACCAGACAGGGGTGCCCCCTGTCCCCCCTACTATTTGCCATCTCTATTGAAATTTTAGCCCAAAAAATTAGGAACAATATTAATATCAAAGGCCTCAAGATAGGACAATCGGAACATAAACAAGTATTATGACGACATCTGTTTTCCCTGACAGAGGCAGAGAGCTATATACCTGAGTTGCTGTTGGAACTGAAGGCTTATGGCACTGTGTCTAACTTTAAACTTAATATATCGAAATCAGAAATTTTGAACATCAACACCCCCCATAAAGTCTTACAGGATATCAAAGATAACTATGGCGTCCCCCTGGCCCAACATAAATTAAAGTACCTAGGTATCCAGCTGACCTCAAACACCCAAGAACTATTCAAATATAATTATAGCTCCCTGAAAAACGATATAGCAAGAGACTTGTCCTCCTGGAGAAACAAACCCCTGTCCTGGTTAGGCAGGATAGGGGTGATAAAAATGAATGTCCTCCCCCGAATCCTATATTTGATGCAGGACCTACCCATAGCGCTCCACGATAACTACCTCACCCACCTACAAAAGATTATAGACCAGTTTATATGGGCGGGTAACGATTTTTAATCCTAAGATTAAAAAATGGGGTACACTGGGTAGCACCCTTGCCTAAGGGATGCTGGCTTGAGAGTTAGAACAAAGGTTCTTAGGAGGAATAACGGTAATAACTGTAGCAAATTAAAATATAAAGTTTATTAAGATAGAAGTTAAAAACTGCTCCACAAACAAACATATATAGTTACATTAAAAACACAAGATGTGGCTGAGATTGAAATAACCTGAGGGTCCACTTGCGTGCAAAAGGATTGCCAAGGGGGTTTATCCTAACCCTAAAATATAATAATTCGTAACTAAGGGGTTTATTCTCACCCTAGGATGTAGTGATCCATAGCTAAGAGCAAATTCCCTTAAATAAAAAATTAAAGTACTGGTGATGGAGAGTCTCTATCATAGATATCACTCACAACCAACTGTAGCTATTAGTTTATTTTACATGAATTTCTAGCATATTCCCATAAATTATGGGTAATTCCTGTGACGGTTGGTTGAGATTATTCTGATGTACTTTTTGATCAACTCATTGAGTTAGTGTGAAGTTACAGTGTAATTGTTTGATCAAAAGAGGGATAAGAATAATATTCTGAGCTTCTTGTTGTACAGAGTAATGTATTTAGATAAACATCTGTTGTGTAGTTCTGTTAATATTACTCGATTTCTGAATATCTTAGATTGGCCTCTCTATATATAACCCTCTATATAGATTCTAATAATATTTGAATATAAATTCTGCAGAGTTAAGTTCGTACTTGTGCCATCCTATATAGATGGACCCTTTGAAAAAGCCACATCCATGGCGAAACATGTCAGGGCTTAGCCTAGTTGTTTAACTTTTAACAAGCAAGATGTTTTGAGCTGTTATAGAACCTCATAGTATAACTATCACTATATCCTCACACAGTATAACGGTTGAAAGCCTGTAATATGTAAATATTGTGGAAGTTGTTTATAAGTTATACCATGGGAGAATATTTAATAGTGTAAAAAAGAATTGCCTAAAAAAATATAAGAACACACCGACCGAGTGTGTCAATAAGCCTATCATAAGATATTTAAAAGTGTGAAAATAACTTACAGTGTTAATCAGTTGAATCGGTGCAATAACCTAAAATTATCCTAGAGATTGTTTTAGAGAGAAAGCTGTTTTGGTTCATTTACAGCCAAACAGACATTTAATGGTTACACACTGGAAACAGATATTACTATTGATACGCTCCAGTAGGATCATAAACCTGCTAGTAAAATACAAAACTACCATTAATTTTATATTCACAGTAACTGTAACGATTAAAGGACAACATAGTAACTCAGATCCTTTTAAAGGAGCAACCTACAGACATTTAGATTTTGAAAAACCGGGACAACTTGTCTGCAGGATAAATAGCCAAATACCGATGTACCATTAACCAGTGAAAGGCAAAATAGGGCTTCCAATCAGCAAATACAATTGGCTAACCACACTTCATACCAATTTGTATTATAAAACCATGTACAGGTTTTACTTGATGTCAAACAATTTGTAATATAGTAATGGTATACCTGAAGTTATATACTTGTGACATTACATGGTGATAATACATTAAGGTTATAAAACATAATACGATCTGCCAATTATTCACTGTGGAGAAGTATAACATTATAAAATAAATTCTGGTTATAGTCAGTTTGCCATTACTCGGTATTAACACACTTATAGTGTTTACAAACATCTATATAGGATGGCACAAGTACGAACTTAACTCTGCAGAATTTATATTCAAATATTATTAGAATCTATATAGAGGGTTATATATAGAGAGGCCAATCTAAGATATTCAGAAATCGAGTAATATTAACAGAACTACACAACAGATGTTTATCTAGATACATTACTCTGTACAACAAGAAGCTCAGAATATTATTCTTATCCCTCTTTTGATCAAACAATTACACTGTAACTTCACACTAACTCAATGAGTTGATCAAAAAGTACATCAGAATAATCTCAACCAACCGTCACAGGAATTACCCATAATTTATGGGAATATGCTAGAAATTCATGTAAAATAAACTAATAACTACAGTTGGTTGTGAGTGATATCTATGATAGAGACTCTCCATCACCAGTACTTTAATTTTTTATTTAAGGGAATTTGCTCTTAGCTATGGATCACTACATCCTAGGGTGAGAATAAACCCCTTAGTTACGAATTATTATATTTTAGGGTTAGGATAAACCGCCTTGGCAATCCTTTTGCACGCAAGTGGACCCTCAGGTTATTTCAATCTCAGCCACATCTTGTGTTTTTAATGTAACTATATATGTTTGTTTGTGGAGCACAGTTTTTAACTTCTATCTTAATAAAGGTTATATTTTAATTTGCTACAGTTATTACCGTTATTCCTCCTAAGAACCTTTGTTCTAACTCTCAAGCCAGCATCCCTTAGGCAAGGGTGCTACCCAGTGTACCCCATTTTTTAATTTTAGGATTAAAAATCGTTCCCTTCCTTTTAGAATAATAGTACACAGCACCTCACTCTGAGAATTATTAATAAGTGCAATTGCACACTACGACTATAAACAGAGAATCCTAATTTTATATAGTAGTGCCATTAGCCCAGTTTTTTCTTTTATATGGGCGGGTACTAGCCCCAGAGTACCAAGGAAAACGCAATTCCTTCCTAGAGATAACGGAGGGCTGGGGATCCCGAACCTCCCAGCTTACAAGCAGGCAATCATGCTTAGACATGTAGTGGAGTGGGCACATAACACTGACAACAAGACCTGGCTTCAACTAGATAGAGACATCCTCAAGGTAAACAATGTTGCATCATTAGCATGGACACCCTCTCAACAGAGACCCAAACACACACAACAGTACCTCATCATGGCACATATCCTGTCGGAGTGGGACAAGCTCCTATCTACCACCACATACATTTCTTCTAAACTCGGACCGCTCTCCCCGCTCTTAGAGTATGTAGACCTCCCTTATCACAGACTGAAAAGCAAAATCTCGGTTTCATACCCTCTTAGAACAGGCTCTATCTACTTTATCTCAGAAGGGGGCAAATTGAAAACGCAAAAGACCCTCGCGGAGACCCATGGGGGAATTTTCTCCTCATGGCTCCACTATAACCAACTAGTACACTACATCTCGCACCACAAGTACAGACACGATTTTGGAAGAGAACTTACACACTTTGAGAAGCTCTGTATACAATCTAACTACCCTGGACACTTGATCTCCAAATTATACAAAATTACTGTCGCTCCTTCAGCTACCCTGAAACGTGGTTAAGAGCATTTAAACTTATCAAACGCTCCTCAGTGTCAGCGAAAATACAATAAATTCACCTCAAACTCACTAGCCGCTGGTACTTAACGCCATTGAGACTAAGCAAGATGTTCCCTGGAACGACCAACATATGTTGGCGGGGGTGCGGGGAAGTAGGCTCCCTCCTCCACATTTGGTGGAGTTGCCCTCGCTTGACAGACTATTGGATGGCGGTATTTCATGCAATGTCGGAGGTTTTAGGCACAACAGTCCCGTTAACGCCAGAGACTCTGCTATTCTGTTCCCTGCCCCGACTTGTAGGACAGGGTAAGCAGGCACTATTGCTGTTGATGCTGACTGCGGCCAAAAAAATCATTCCAAAGTACTGGAAAACCCAAACGGCCCCCACTGAACAAGAATGGCGGAACCAGGTGAATGACCTGCTGCTGCTTGAGAGATACCATTACCTAAAAACCCATAAGCTAGACCTCCATTCCATGAACTAATACTTGCATACTGGAGCAAAACCATATAATGTTATCTCCCACTTAACTGCAGGGCTAATGTCTCCCTCCTAAGCGCACGTCCTGGACTCTTCTCCCACCCCCCCACCCCTTTTTCCCTTTTTTTTTTCTTCTTCTTCTCTCTCTCTCCTCTTTCCTTTCTATACCAGAACCTCCTGGTCTGTTCACTTATCTGCTCATACATATGTTATAACCTTCTTATTTGTGTTGAAAAAATAAAAATTAGGTTCCACCTCTCAGCAAGGGCCCGAAATGGGACCTCATAATTATCAGTAGCCTTCCATGTGTTATGGGACTCCAAAGGGTCCAAAAATGGCCCTCATTTTCAACCAGAAGGCATGCCATGTTATACTGAACTATACTATTTCCATCCAATGTGCCCATCTTTGTTGTTTGAATTTATGTATCATTTTTACGCATTGATGGATGTTCTTTTATTCTTTGTACTGCTTGGTGAACCTTAATAAAAATTATTTTTAAAAAAAAAAGCAAAATGGTAAAGTTAGTTATAGCATTTGGCCAACTGGTGACAGGCCCAGGACCACTTCAAGGTCTCTTCCTCCATGGGCCCCTAACCTACAGCCACAAAATGCACGCCTTCAACAAAACACACTGAGATAAAAACAAGGGTGACATAGGTCCTTTGTAGAATAAGGTTATATTTATACAAGCCAAACAGAATAACATTTTAAGTGGTAGAGGTTATTTTTATTTTGTATTTATGTGCAACATATGAACCAAGTCTGTAATTTGAACATGGTATTCTTCCACATGTAGGACATAAAGATTTATGACGAGAGTCATTTTTAGTTGAAATATTTTTTATTGAGTATAAATCATAATGACAGAGAAGTAAGAAACATTTCCAAACATTAACACTTAGTAATTCCCCGCAGCGTTGGGTACTCTGAATTAACAAATTTTTGGTCTTGAATAGTCCCATATGCAGCGAGAGATTTCAGAAACATCTCCAACAACTATTGCTTGATATTCCCCCCCAACATAGGTCCCAAACAGAAGATAGTCTCTTTGTGATCTTGGTGGGTTCTTTATGTGGAGTAGTGTCCTGTTGGTTCAACTGATTATAACTCATTTTACAGAAAAAGAAAAAAAAAATTTTCAATACAACATCCATAACATTTTCCATGGAAGAAACCTCTTGTAAGTATATAGTAACTGGATATATAAAAAAAAAGAAAGAAAGACATTTTTTTTTCCAAAAAAACAGTACTTAACAATATTGGTCGCTGTGTTCCCAGTCCCCTAGTTCAAATTTATGTATTATCTCAATTACCTCTTTCCCCTTATCTTCCCAGAGCCCTCAAGAATTCCACACCTAATTGTTGTCGTAATTAGCCCCCTCCATTATCCAATAGAACCATATTTTGCCATAAGCGTCCGTGGTTTTCTGTAAGTGGGCCACAGTCTCGTACATTGCACATGTGTGTTTAATTTTGAGAATAATCTCTGACCATTCTGGGACCCCTGTCTTCCAATATTTAGCGATGGAGGTCCTAACAATAGTGTATATAATCCTAAGAAATGTATTGATATGTGCATTATAAGTCTTGTTTCTGACGTGCAGTAAAGCTTGAGGGGCCGTAACTCTTACCTGATCTCCTAATAGTCTGGACAGAAGGTCCGACACTCGATCCCAAATCATCTTAACCCTGGGACAATCCCACCACATGTGCATGTAGGTTCCCTTGTCTTTACATCCCCTATAACAGGTGTTTGATCTTTCTACAGCTGAGTGTGCTGTCCTCTCCGGTGTCAGGTACCATTGAAATGTTGATTTAATACTATTTTCCCTTAAATCTGCGCTTAATAAACCTCTACTGGCCTCATTCGCGTTTGATTCCCATTCTTCTTCCGAGATGTCTAGTTCTAGATCTGCCTCCCACCTATTAATAATAGAAGATTTGCCTTTGATTTTGGATGACTGGATAGCTAGGTACATGGTGGATATTGCTTGTTTGGGCCTAATCCCTGCGCTACATTGCTTCTCAAGTGTTGTGGTCTGGGTTCTAGGTCCCTTTTCAATATAATTACGGACCGCAGACAATAACTGCAGGTACAGGAACCAGTGCAATGAAAGCGGGTGTATCTTTTCCTGCAACTGGGTAAAAGTGAGTGGGGATCCTCTATGTAGGAAGTCAGCCACTCTGTAAAGGCCTTTGTTTTCCCACTTGTCAAGGATGGTACAGCTATCCTTCGGTATAATGTATATTAGTGGTCATATGCCAGTTTTTGCTGGTATCAGTCTGGATCAGTCTGTCTATAGTAGTTGATCTATTCCATTGCTGGTGTGCTAGTATTAGGGCTCGTGGTTTGTATCCCCCCTCAGCCCCTCCCAAGTCCTTCCTCCATAGGACATCCTCTGGTGAAGTGAGTCCTCCCATTGAGGCTTCCAAAGTGGGCCACATTATATCACTGCTCCGTCTCCCCAGAATTGAGTTTTGCGCTAGTCTAGAAGCTTGGTAATAATCCCATAAGTTAGGGAATCCCACTCCCCCCAACCTTCTGTGTTGTGTAAGAATTTGACAGGGAATCCTAGCATGTCTGTTACCCCGAAGATAAGAAAGGAGTGTTGTCTGCAAGGTATCTAAGTCCTTTTTATGAACTTTAATCGGCAGCGTCCTGAAAAGGTACAGCAACCTAGGTAAAAGGGTCATCTTAACCGCAGACAGTTTCCAATACCACGAAAAGTTATACTGTTGCCATTTAACAATCTCTTTTCTTATATTTTTAAAAAGTGCAAAGTAGTTAATTTGGTATAGTTTATCATAATCCGGCGTCAGCTTAACTCCCAAATACTGTATATGGTCTTTTGCCCACCTGAAGTCAAAGTTGGCCTCAATAAGTTTAACCGTATGGTTAGGAATATTTATAGGAAGGGTCTCGCATTTGTCTGTATTGATCTTGTATCCTGAGATGGTAGAAAATCTGTCTACGATGTGATATACTACAGGTAGGGATGTCAGTGGCTTGGTCAAGGTCAATAAGACGTCGTCTGCGAATAATGTTATTTTATAAGATTGTCCTCCTACCTCTAAACCCTTAATGTCTGTCTCTTTGCGGATATATTCAGCTAGTGGTTCCATGCATAGTGCGAAAAGCAAGGGAGACAGTGGGCACCCCTGCCTGGTACCATTTAATATATTAAAAGTGTGTGATTGGTGACCAATCACTCTTACAAATGCAGTGGGGAAGGAGTACAGCGTTTTAATTGCAGACACGAAAGGACCATCAAATCCTACCTCCCCCAGAACCGTCAGCATATAATTCCAGTCCACTCTATCGAATGCCTTCTCCGCATCCAGTGATAGGAGCAGAGAAGGCACCCCATGAACCCCGAGATAGTCCAATACCGACACCATCCTTCTAATAATGTCTGGGGCCTCCCTATCCTTAATAAAACCCATTTGGTCGGGATGTATAATAGTAGGGAGAATCTGTTTTAGTCTGTTTGCTAATATTTTTGTTACAATTTTGATGTCTTGGTTTATGAGGGAGATCGGTCTATAGCTTGAACAGTATTTTGGGTTTTGCCCCGGTTTTGGGATAACAACTATTTTGGCTTGGAGTAGATCTTTGGGTAAGGGACTACCTTCTAGGATGTGGTTTGCAAATTTGGTGAGATGTGGGACAAGGGAGGCCGCAAACAATTTGTAATATTCCCCAGGCAGCCCATCTGGACCCGGTGCCTTCCCAGGTTTAAGGTCCTTAATAGCCTGGGAGACTTCCTTAGTGGTAACAGTGGCATTTAACTGGTCTCTGTCTGAGTATGTAATTTTCTTTAAGTTTGCCTTGGCTAGAAAGTCCTCGAGTAATTTGCTAGTGGATGAAGTGTGTCTAACTTTTTTGCCATCATAAATCTCTCCATAATATGAAGCAAAGGCATCAACTATCTCTTGGGGGTGGGATGTTTCCACCCCATCTGCTCTACATAGTACAGGAATGGATGTGGCCATATACTTATCTCTGATCTTTTTTGCTAGGAATTTGTCAGGTTTGTTGGCATATAAAAAGTAGTGTGTTTTCATTCTATGGGCATATTTTACCGACTGGTCCCTGAGAATCGTGTCAAGCTGTTGTCTTTTTTGTTGTATCTGTTTCAAAATGGATGGCGCCAGTGTCAGTTTGTGTTGTTTCTCCAGTATCTCAATGTCTTTTGTGAAGGAGTTAATTGTAGAGTTTCTTTTTTTAATAAGTGTCGATTTCTCTTTTATTAGTAAACCTCTAAGTACCGTCTTATGTGCCGCCCATACCGACACTGGGCTTACAGTAGACCCCAGGTTAATATTCCAATATTCTCCCATAGCTTTAAATGTGTTGGTTTTAGTCTGCGGGTCTCGGAGGCACGTAGGATCATATGTCCAGGTCTTAGTCCTGTCTCTGTCTTACACTTTTGAGTAGAATCTGCGTGATCGAGTGGTCTGACCAAGTGCATATGTGGATGTTATCTGATACTAATAAAGGGCATAGAATCTGGCTAATCAGAATATAGTCTAACTTGGAATAGTTGTTGTGTGCCATTGAGAAATATGTGGTGTTGGATGTGGTACCATATAAATATTTCCATGTATCTGTGAGGGTATGTGGTGAGAGAAGTTGTAAAACTGTATTAGCCATTTTTCTTGCCCGGGTTTGTTTTTTGGATAGATGCACATTTGTCCTGTACTTAAGTGCCTGTAAGTCAATGTTGAAGTCCCCGGCTAAGATTATCCGTGTTTGCGACCAGTCTGTTAGCAAGTGTGTGATTTCCCTAAAGAACACGTCTTGTCGATCATTTGGGGCATAGACATTACATAACAACACATCCACTCCCTGCATCCGGCCCTGCACCAACAAGTATCTACCCTCCTTGTCTGCAATTGTTTTAGTATGTGTAAAATGTAGTGAAGAGTGTAGTAATATTGAAACTCCCCTTTTTTTGTGTCTGCTGTAAAATGGTAGGACTGCTGAAAGTTCCTGCCCCAATATTTAGGTATGTGTAGTTTGGTGAGGTGGGTTTCTTGCAAGAAGATCACATTTGCCTGTAGTTTTCTATAGTGATTAAATGCGGTGCGCCTTTTACAATCTGGGTTCAACCCTCTCACATTGTGTGAGACTAAATTAAGTGTTGGGATAGCCATGTACATGTAAATATTTCCCCAGTAGATGTCCTGTACCTGATCTCTGTAATCAGTGTATGCAAGTATAAAGGTCTTGGCAATATAGAAGCATATACCCGTAGGCATAACCAAAACCATTCACGGGACTGGGCAAGGAAGCAAAGGATGGGGAACTGTTCCCACAGCGACCAATTCTTATACTATAGTAAATAAAAATTAAATGAAACATATATACATATGAAACTGCTGTGCTAGTCCAGGCATCTAACTGCCCAGACATGTAATGAAATTCCATATAAATAAGTGCAGAAGATTTAAATAAAACATGTAAAGCAACATTTTGATATCAATAATGCTAACAAGTTTAAATCAATGTAAAGACTAAACCCTTGCCTTTAATTAGCTTCTTGGGCTCTTATATTTTTTCACACAATATTACCCAGAATGAACATTCAGGTCTTGAATTTTTTCTTGTTTGAGACTCTTGCCCATCTGGATTTCCGTGCAGATGCTTGTGGGCTCTGAGAGCCAAGTTGCGATGGAGGAGAGGAATCTTGTTGAGTCTCTGGTGGTTCGATGTTCAGGTAACTGCAGATCTCCGGGATATCCTTGTCAGATTTGAGAGTGAGAACCCTGTTGTTATGAGAGATGTGTAGGGCGAAAGGGTACCTCCATCTGTAAAGAATTTTCTGTTTCCGCAGCAGAGAAGTGAGAGGGCGGAGAGCATATCTCAGTTGAAGAGTGAGTATGCACAAATCTTGGAAAAACTGGATAATGTTCCCTTTGTATTTGAAGGTTTGATGTTTTCTGGAGGCTGACATGATGGTTTCTCTATCTGTAAATCTCAGCATCCGAACTATGACATCCCTAGGTGGGAGGCTTTCTTTTGGTTTAGGCTTCAGGGCCCTGTGGGCTCTTTCTATCGGGAATTCTGGGTCCCCCTCATCTCCAGTGATAGCTCTGAACAGTTGGGCGAGGTAGGAATGTAGATCAGTGGCTTCTATAGACTCTGGAACACCTTTAAGTCTAATGTTGTTTCTTCTGTTTCGATTTTCAAGATCCTCCATCTTGTCTTGGAGGTCCTGAATTTGTTGTTGGTGTTGTGAAATGTTCTCAGTGGTCGTTACTATGTCTTCTGCCAGAGTTTCGTGATCATTCTCTACCGCCTCCACTCTATCCCCTAGATCAGATATGCCCTGTTTAATTTCGGCTAAGCTGTTGGTAACCGAGGTATGAAGGATATCTATTTTGCTCATTAGCTTTTCGAAGCTGGCCGTCATATCAACCTTTGAAACTAGTGCCTGAAGGTCAGCCTTTGTGACAGCAGTCGAGGTCGCTGCAGAATCCTGCTGATTGTCAGCTAGTGTATTAACCTCTTCACCTTCCCTCTCCAATGTCTCTGACATGCTAAAACTCTTAGATTGGTTTAAAAAGTTTTCCATAGCCGTAGATTTTATCCCTTTGTCTGATTTAGTGTTCTTTTTGGCTGACATATCTGTGATATTATAAGCCTAGTCGCCACGTGAGCCGCGATGTGTGTCCAGATCTGATGTGAAGGAAATATTAGGCCTTGTCCCCAATAAATGCGCCTCCTCTTAAGTGGGGAGATAAAATTGTCTCTCAAATATTCCTCAGTCAAGCAGGCCTGGCAATAGTTAACTCTGTGCAGTATTATACAAGCTACCTCCGTAGTTTGGGATCTGTTGGTTTTAGGTTATTAACCACCTCCCCAGTATAGGCCCTCTTTCAAAGATAAAATGTCCGGTAATTTGTTATCTGTTATGGTCTCCTCCGCCAGGGCCCTGTGAGTGATATCTGCAATTGGCCCTTTGAGATCCAAAAAGAAAATGGGAATATTTGTCTCTTACTATATCAAGTCATGCTGTGCGAGTCGGCTATTATAGTGGTATCAGCGCTACCGCACTCATTTCCTTTATCATGGGCCTTTAAGCTTTACTTTGTCACATATGGCTTACCATCTTGTTAATGTCCATCTTCGTTTCTGCCGCACCGCTTGCCAGCTTAACTATGTCCCTTTCCGACACTGCGTGTCGGTAGCGGCTAGAGGAGTAAGTTTGATCGTGCAGGGAACGCCTCCTGTTTGGCGCGTATTAACTGCTGCGGAGGATTCCGCCATTGTTAGGCCTCTGAGTCCGGACCTCTGCACTTGCGTGTAATGTTGCACCAAAGTTTGCCATATGGGTGGCCACTGCCTTGCCAAAGGTGTCGCTGCTAAAGTTTTGCTTGTTAGCTGATTATATGAACAAGTTTTGCTAAGTGTAGCTCATATTCTGCACGGAGCTCCCAAGCTAAGCTGCCATGCTGGAGCTTGGTCAGGCTCCGCCCCCCCGACGAGAGTCATTTTTAAAGGGACAGTCTAATCCATAATTGTTATTGTTTAAAAAGATAGATATTCCCTTTCTCCAGTTTTGCATTACCAACACAGTTATATTAATATACTTTTTACATCTGTGATTACGGGAGTGAGCACATTCTAATTTATATGGCACACATGAACTAGCGCTGTCTAGCTGTGAAAAACTGTCAAAACCCACTAGATAAGAAATGGCCTTCAAGGGCTTAGAAATTAGCATGTAAGCCTACATAGGTTTAGCTTTCAACAAAGAATACAAAGAGAACAAAGCAAATTTGATGATAAAAGTAAATTGGAAAGTTGTTTAACATTACATGCTCTATCTGAATCATGAAAATTTAATTTTGACTAGACTGTCCCTTTAAGGTCTCTCATTCATACACTTAGCTTTGCATGACTATTACTTTTGACATATTTTGACGAATTTTGCTGCTTAATTTGCACAAATCCAGTCTGGATTAATGCTTTAAAACAAAGGACTATGAAAATGTTAAAACTATACCTGTAAGTAGATGAATTTTCTCAAAGCTTGATAGATATAAAAAATATATGGTTCAATGTTTTACACTTTATTTTTTCCAAAAAGATTATATTTTGTGATGATTGTAAAGGCATTTTGCATAACACCTTTAATCTGTTTATAAAACAAAATATGTTGCATATAAAGAAAGTCATGATATTATACAGTATTTATACAACTATGCCAAAACATTATTGATCATTTAACTTATTATACTTGAAAAATGCATCAAATAGTTGGAAAATAACATATGTAATCAAACTATTCTCCCATTGACTAGATTTATCAAGTCTTGATGTTTCATTTAATAAAACTGCATTTTTTTAAATTAATCTTTTAAATGTAATGTATCCAGATAATTATATTGATACTATTTTTACTGTCACAGCATAAGAAAAGTTACTTTTTCATGAAAATATAATACAATACCACCTGGTTCTGATTTTTCATTATTCTTTTTATTTATTTATTGTTTTCTTTCTGTTCTGTCAGTAAAAAATCATATTCTAATAAAACACAATGGGGAGCAAACAGATAAATGTTTACTGTATAAATACTTCTAGGAACACACTGGCCTTACACATTGCTTTTGTATAATAATGATGGTCGTAACTTGGAACTTTTACTATATTATGTCAACATAAAAAACTATTACTTCAAACTGTTGCTTGTGTGTAACACCCTCATCATAAGTCTTCTTATAGGCGAGGTGACCCATTAACAGATAAGTTTGAGGTACAGATAATCCAGTCTGTCTAAATAGAAATGCTGATTCAGAGTTAACACATAACACAAGACAGAACTATAGTGAACCCAATGCCCACCTTGCAAATGACCTGGGCCTTTGTAGGGCGTAAGTGATGAAGCTTTCTGGTTGGTTTCAAGTTAAGAACTTTAAATAAATAGTACCTCTGAATGAAGTTCAGCAGAATAACCTTAGGATGGGTTAAATGGATCATCTGTTTCATGTAGAACATACCCCCGCTAGTGCACTGTCCTGCTGTTTGTGGGGTCCATTATAAAGATGATGGTGAAGACTTGCAGTTGTGGTTCTGTGTTAGTTAACTGACTGAGATAACTAATAACTGTACAAATTAAATGAGGTAAAAGTCCAATTCCACACTTTAGCAGTTTAAAATAATTTTTTTGACTGCCAGTTATTTAAACCCCGTCCATTCCACCTGACTAACTATTACAATATGGGTACTATCCAGGCGATATCACTTGTACATTCACCCAACGGAGCAAGAGGAATATATGTTCTCTGAAGGTAAAACAAGTGTATTTTTTTTACTGAAATGCCACTGAGGGTCCAATGTGGCTACAGGCAACCAGTTGCTCATCAATATTTTCATGCAAAAACAATATATTTATATTTACATACAATATTTTAAATATCAGGGGACCATCAAATATAATTACTGAACCAAATTTAAAAACACGACTAAAAGAAAAAAAAAGGATTTCTACTGTCACTTGTCCAGCTAGCACCTAAAGATTTTGTTAACAATATAAATTTTTTAATATTTATTTTTATTAACAAATGTTACAAAACAGACACAATCAAAGCAGATAATATCATGCGGTGCATAGTACAGGCTGACAAGTAAATGTGGCTGTTAGATTATGTCCTGATTTGAGTCCATACAGAGTGGCATATGTTGCCAATAAAGTAACTATAAATAACAATAAACAATTACTGAAACAAACTGGTTCGGTTCTCAATCAAGTAGAAGATGATGTAAAATCAAATATCTCCTATGCTTCAACATCTTCTGTGTTATACTAGAATGGGAGGTGTAGGGAAGGGTGAAGGGGTAGAAATTGGGGGTGTATGGGGAAGACGGAGGCGAGACTAAGGTGTTTTAGTGAAAAAGGGGCGTTCAATCCCCCTCTTGGAGTTTCTTATATAAGTCGATGGGTATTTTATTTTTCGGCTGGTAACAATATTCTATTGAATGATAATTTTTATATTGGTGTAGTCCAATCAAGAAACAAACGTTCGTATTCTTCCGTCCAATGTTGCAGTGGTTAGCTTTATAAAAAAAAAATAACGAAAAAAAAAGTTAAGGATTCATTCCAAAACGTATTTCATTGAAATTATGTCTCTTAAAAACTTAAAACACATATTTGGTATCAAAAGATATTCATGCCTTTATTGTCAGATAAAAGCCTATATTTGCAATTATCAAAGCAATAAGGAAACATCTTTTGTTGCCTTAATCAAAAGTCATCCGGAGAGAATACTAATATAAAACACGTGTTTAACAAATGAGAAACAGATAGAATACATATTTAAAATTCAAGAATAGAAAAGTACATTATGTATAATGCATTCCTCATTCAAACTTAAAAAAAATGTATGAAATAAAAAATAAATAATTAATGGATTTCAAAATGATTAGTGTTACTGTGTCCCTGCTATTTCTACGTAGTGTGTGCATACACCACCCCAAGTAAAATCATGTTATTTAAAGTTTATATAAATGCACTTGGTTTAATGGTTTCATGTAAAAATATATTCTTATTTAAAAGGATATGAAACACCAAAATGTTATTTTCATGATTTAGATAGAGCATACAATTTTAAACTACTTTATAATTTACTTCTACTATAAAATTTGGCTTCATTTTCTTGTTATCCTTTGCTAAAGGAGCAGTAATGCACTACTATGTTCTAACTGAAGACATCTAGGGCCAGATTACTAGTGGAGCACAAACGTTTATTACGGGGTTTGCGCTCATTGCGATTTACACTGGAATGATTAACGTGATTTCAGAGCTCTGGATAATATTTTCACAAAACTTAAAAGTTGCAAAAAACACATAAAATATACATTACAGAGTACAGTTACACTTCTAATAACACTATGTAATAAAAAATATTTTAAAAAAAATATTGCACACACAAGTTATAAGGACTCAATGATATGAGGTCTCAGGTGTGAAATAAAGGCAGGCAGAGGGTTTAACATAGACATACATACATATACATTTTTAAAAATGTATATGTATGTAAATATATATTTTTATATATCTGGACATATGTATTTACATGTGTATTTACTGTATGTATTTACAGACATACTGTATATACCCATATAAACACATTAATACATATGTATATATATATATATATATATATATATATATATATATATATATATATATATTTTTATATATATATATATATATATATATATATATATATATATAATGAAGAAGGTAAATCCCACCAGGGGGATAGAAAGTAGGAGACCCGGAGACAACAAACTTGAAGTTAATATCTTTTATTCAGCCAAATGGCCAAATGACAGGTGTAGGTACAGATAGACACCTGACGCATTTCGCGCATGCGTACATGCGCTTCATCAGAGGCTAAAGAGTTTAGGTGAACCAAGACCTATATAGGGGCCTGCAACCAATCAACAAACAAACTATAGATTGCAAATAGGCAAATGGTGAATAGTTAGTTGTTTGTGAAAGAATGTCCGCCCCTCCATAGGTCTCGCAAGATATAATATTCATATCTAACGATACACACAATAACATATCCTAACAATAAAAACTAAGATAAAATAATATAATAATAACAATAGTGAACATAGTACATTTTCAAAAAACAATTTCATTTACAGAAAAATAAACAAATAAGTAAAGTAATATTTATACAAATAAATTTTGCTTAAAAAGTAGATAAATGGATCTATAAATAGACAAATATTTAAATTAAATATATTATCTAAATAACATAATATTTCGAAAGTAAAAAACATAAATAATCACTAAAATAAAAATGAAATTAAAAGCCAATGTAAAATAAAATCTTAATAAATGTTATAGCATAAATATGATAATAATCATTGTGAATAATGTCTCAAGACCATATATTAAGGAATAATATTGGTGTCCAAAATGAAAAGTGACCTACAATATTGGTGTCGAACAATATACACCAATAAGTTAAAAAAAACATGGTATTAGGTCTAAGGACACTCTGTAGGACAAAATCCTTATTTTTGAAAATTATATAGCCAAGTGGTCCAGATAGAAGGCATATTTTAACAATGGTGTTGAGCTATGTCACTGCTGTGGATTAGCATCTCATGTCAACTGTCACTTAAAGACCTTTTGAGACAGTGACTAAAAGTAAGGTGGTAATGCACAATTATCTGAACCATATCATATTGAGACAATCTAATATCCGATATATATGTGTTCTACCATCAGTAAGCTATAGATGGTTTAATATAAAGGATATAATAGATATGAACAAAAGTAAATGAGTCAAGGAGGAAAAGAACTAATCTAACATCTCCATTTAGGGATCAATTGAAGTAGTGTAGGAACAACAAGTAAGATTCAAGCACAATCTAAACAGCCAAAGAGGCCTACGTGGTGAGAAGAGAGTTTTCCAATAAGGAAAAGAAAGATTTTTTATATTTGTTATCTAGTATTTCTTATATTTTGTTTGTTATTTAAGTGTATGTATATAGATTTTATTCTCTCAAATATTTATTTTGTACCTCACAAGCGGAACATTTAAATTCACTGTCTACCTGCCTAGGCAGTATTTTTTTTAAATTATTTAAAGTCATGTGAAATTATGTAATATTATAGAAAATTATTTGAAATTATTTGAAATTATTTTAAACTATTCAGTGAAGAGGTCCACATCCATTATTTTATTCATTCCATCTGGGGCCCTAGTGTGTAATTTTACTATCCAAAATATTTCTTTTTTTCGAAGGGTTTTTCCTCTATCACCCCCTCGGGGATGTTGTTTTATGGTATCTATGCCAATAAAGGAAAAATATTTGGGACCTATGCCATGAGTTCTGAAATGTTTAGCAACAGGTGTTTTTGGTTCTTTCTCATCTAAGGAACGTAGGTGTTCTCGAATCCTGTCCTTTTTTTTTTTTTTTTAACATGAAAAACCATTTCATTTATTTAAAATGTACAGGATATTAACACAATAAAACAATATTACAAAGGTATAAGAAACATTGGGACAAAACAAGGAGGGTAGAGGACAATTGAGAAACAGAGAATGATGAAGGTAGATACAAGATTCCAAGTAGGTAAGAAGACAGTAAGACCCAAGATTCATGAGAAACTAAAATGTTCTATAGCTGCTGAACCGTGACAAGAAAGGGGAATAATTAAGGATATCATAACCCTCTTCAGAGAACACATACTGGAGGGGATTAAATAGAACAACTTCCAGGTCCGGGAATGGGCCCAAATATGGTAGGAACAGTCTATACACATTCTGCCCTTTATCAAGCCAAGCATTGAGCAGAAAATCCTGAGACACAATGTGTGAAGAGGCTGGAATGAAAAGAACCCCCCAAAAAATGCCACCACAGCTCAAGAGGAGGGTAGAGAGTGTGTTATGTCTGTACCGCAAACCGTTCACACCATCCCTGCAACATCCCTCACTTCCTTTAACATAAAGTAATTTGAGTCCTGATAATACAGATTTCTAAAGATTCTATGCGGATGAACTGTCCATGGCTGCGTCTGGCTCAGTTTCTTCATTCACTGCTTTTCCATCACTCATCTCGACATCACTGTTGGAAGGTTGTTGCTGTGAAACTTGCATGGTTTCCTCCTTGCTCTCCTTTTCTGCCAGTCTTTGGAACATATTAGCATAGATCTTCCGCTCTTTTTCTTGCTGCTGGCGGATGCGTTGCTGGCACTGCCCTAGAAATCCTCCCGTGCTAGCTCCAGCTCATTCACCGCCATGTAGGCTTCAGCTCGTCGGAACAGGCCTTTCTCATTAACAGGGTCCAACTCTAAAGCCTTCTGACAATGCTCCAGGGCTGCAGGCTGTTCCACTAGTTTTAGGAAGCAAGCAGCTAAATTAAGGGAGGCTGCAAGGATCAGTGATTTTGCTTTGCTGTCCTCTTCTGGTGAGAGACCCGACTCATGTTCCAACCATGACATGATTTTCTTATACTGGTTAACAGCCTGACGGTAACGACCTTCCTTAAAAAACTGTGTTCCCCGCTCCTTAACCAGAAGTCCTTGTTCCAGCTTTTCCTCCGTGTTCATTTCCCAAGACTCCTTTGCCTTTTCAAAGCTTTTAAGTTTGACTTCATATTGCACATCAGCACCAGGAGGGATCTGGAATTTTTCGTTGCCAGCACTTCCAAACCCATATTTCGACTTCAGATACAGCACTGCTTCTTCACCCTTCTCCATCTGCTGTACAGCTTTCTCTACACCAGGTGGGATCCCAAGGCTTTCTCCTTCTCCTACTTCAAACTGCAAGTCCCTTTCATCAAATACTCGTTCAGCATGTGTACCCCTCAAATACAACTCCACTATAGCCCCACCATTGGGCCTGGAGTAGCCTTAGCCTTTAACTCTAATCCTTCGTATGATTCCGCCATCATCTTCCCCAGAGAGGTCTTCACCTTGAAAGTCAAAAAGCTCCACCTCAAAAACCAACACAGCATTGGGTGGGATTTTAGGAGGACTGCCTGAAGCCCCATAGGCATACTCTGGTTTACAAATAATTTGACAAATCTCTCCAATTTTCATAGTTGCCACAGCAATGTCCCATGCCTTGATAACTTGTCCTTTCCCCAGGTCAAATGTGAATTTGTCCTTCCTATCTCTGCTGGAATCAAACTGAGTCCCATCCAATAGCCATCCTGTATAATGTACACTAACTTTGTCCCCAATCATAGGACATTCCTCCCCTGTGCCTTCCTTCTTTATCAGCTTCAGCACCCCCTGGTCGCATTTTGGAGTGATGTCTGTCCCCTCCATGGCTATGTTCTGGGGTCCCTCTGTTTTGAGTTCCTCGGCTGTCATTGTGCAGAAGACTGGGGATTAAGGGGCCCTATTAGCAGCTGTGTTGTAGTGTCGAGTCGAATCCTGTCCTTTAATGGACGGGTCGTTATACCTACATATTGGCTCGAGCAGGATAAACAGTTAATTAGATAGATTACAAATAAGGAATTACAATCTATCCTGTCTCTTATCAGAAAAGTTTGTTTAGTGATATTTGAAGAGAATGTATTAGTAACTGTAATACAAGTACAGCCCTTACAGGGGACATGCCCACATTTGAAACAGCCAGGTCTAAGGCTTAGCCAGTTAGTGTTGGTAGTGGGTTTTCCTGCAAAGTTCTTCCTTGTGATGTCACCTAAAGTTGGAGCTTTTCTAGCTACACATCTGACACCTTGTGTAAGGATGTTTGATAATGTTTCATCACCTTTTAGGATGGTCAAGTTCTTTTTTACTATTCTACAGATCTGTTGATATTGTTTGCTAAATTGGGTAATGAATAGCATATTGCTGTTTGTACTAGTTCGATTAAATTCAATGTTCCTTTTCTTGGAATTAGTTATAAGTAAATCTTGTCTGTTTATCCTCCCTACTTGTTCTTGGATGAGTGTTAATAGGTGCTTCTGATAGCCCCTATCCACTAGTCGAGCTGTCAGTTCATGTGCTTGTGTATGATATTGATTTAGTTCTGTACAGTTTTGGCGCAATCGTAAATATTGTGCCTTTGGGATACCTCTCTTTAGATGGGAGAGGTGACAAGAATCGGCATGCAATATCGTATTGCGTGCCAGTGGTTTTCGGTACGTACATGTGAAAATTTTGTCACCCCCTACTCTCTATACTGAGGTCCAAAAAGTCAATTTTAGTTGCATTTTTATTTGCTGTAAAAGTCAAATTGTAATTATTATGATTCATATAATCTATGAATTTGTCCACTGAATGTCCATCGTGACAATGCCAAATGATTATAATGTCATCGATGAAACGACCGTACATGATGACATTGGTGGTAAAGGGAAAGGAGCTTGAAAAAATACGGTTTCATTCCAGCCACCCCATATAGATGTTGGCATAGGCGGGGGCAAATTTTGCCCCCATCGCTGTGCCGCATCTTTGTAAATAATAATCTCCTAGGTATATAAAGAAATTATTTTGAAGTAGAAAGTCAGTAATTTGGACAATGAAAGATATGAATTCATCTCCATAATTAGAGTGTCGGTGTAGCATAGCATCCACTGCTCTAAGGCCCAACGTATGAGGGATGTTGGAGAATAGAGCAGCGACATCAATGGTGGTCCATGTATATGTATCTTTCCAATTAATGTCTTTAAGTTGTGTGATTAAATGTGCGCTATCCCTAATATATCCTGGGAGAGCCAGCATGGTGGGTTGAAGTATGTGATCGAGCCAATCACCCAATCTTTCACAAAGGGACCCAGTACTGGTCACTATATATATATAGATAGATAGATACAAAATGTGTTTTTTTTAGCACACCTTCCAAAAAGTTTATATACACATCTTTGGGAGTGCTGCCAATATGACCCAGTAATTACACAAACAAAAAGGTATCGGCGCACATCCATTTTCAAAAGCACAACATATTTTTTGAACTGCTGCAAAAAAATGCCTGCAAACAACATCAAGAGACAACTATTCTTTTTAAATAAAATTGGGATCTTAGTCACACAATATGGCCATATTTTGCTTAGCCAGTCACCACTTACAAGGTGCCCCAATATAGACTGGTCCTAACACTACAGTCCTTTTGCCACAGAGGGCTGAATCATTCCTGCTTTTACTCTTCATAATAGAATGAGACTCCCTAGCTTAATATTCACAACTCCATTACACTGTCACAAGCACACCTGAGCTTGGGTGGGGTGCTTAAACCAATGGGAGATGGTCAGTCCCATTGGTTTAAGCACCCCACCCAAGCTCAGGTGTGCTCATGACAGTGTAATGGAGTTGTGAATATTAAGCTAGGGAGTCTCATTCTATTATGAATAGTAAAAGCAGGAATGATTCAGCCCTCTGTGGCAAAAGGACTGTAGTGTTAGGACCAGTCTATATTGGGGCACCTTGTAAGTGGTGACTGGCTAAGCAAAATATGGCCATATTGTGTGACTAAGGTCCCAATTTTATTAAAAAAGTGCATTGGAGCCCTTTGCAGTTAAGTAGATGAAAACATGAGAAAAAAAATTATGCTTACCTGAAAAAATGTCTTTCTTTCCGGACATGGAGTGTCCACAACGTCATTCCAATTACTAGTGGGAATATCACTCCTGGCCAGCAGGAAGAGAAGTGTCACTCCCTTACCCATAATCCCCAATCATTCGACCAAAGGGAAATGGAAAAAGGAATAATACAAAGGTGTCGAGGTCTGTGAGCTTCCACCCACAGAATAATCTGTGCCACCTCCTTCATGGCTAAGAAACTCTGAGTTCCTCCCTGGTGGTTGATGTAAGCCACTAAGGTGATGTTTTCCGATTGGAACCTGATAAACCGGGCTAAGGACAATTGAGGCCAAGCCATCAGAGCATTGTAAATTGCTCTCAACTCCAAGATGTTTATTGGGAGAGCAGACTCCTTCCGAGTCCATAGTCCCTGTGCCTTTAATGAGTCCTAGACTGCTCCCCAGCCTAACGGGCTGGCGTCCATGGTCACGATCACCCAGGAAGGTCTCCGGAAGCCTGTGCCCTGAGACAGATGCTCCTGAGAAAGCCACCACGGGAGAGAGTCTCTTGTCGACTGTTCTAGATCTATCCTCTGAGATAGATCTGAATGGTCTCTGTTCCACTGTCTGAGCATGCATAATTGCAGAGCTCTCAAATGGAATTGAGCAATTGGAATTATGTCCATGGAAGCAACCATCAGACCAATTACCTCCATACATTAAGCCACTGAAGGCCGAACAGTAGACTGTAGAATGAGGCAAGAGCAAAGAATTTTGGATTTTCTGACCTCCGTTAGAAAAATTTTCATAGATAGGGAATCTATAAGAAAACCACCTTTGTAGCTGGAACAAGGGAACTCTTCTTCATATTCACTTTCCATCCGTGGGAACGTAGAAAAGACAACAAAATCTCTGTATGAAAGTTTGCTTGTTGAAAAGATGGCGTCTGAACCAAAATGTCGTCCAGGTAGGGCGCCACTGCAATTCTCCGAGACCTGACCACTGCCAAGAGAGCTCCCAGAACCTTTGAGAAAATTCTGGGAGCTGTGGCAAGGCTAAACGGTAGAGCCACAAACTGAAAGTGCTTGTCTAGAAAAGCTAATCTCAGGAATTTGTGATGATCCCTGTGGATGGGAACATATAGATACGCGTCCTTCAGGTCTTTATGAACTGACCCTCTTGGACCAAAAGAAGAATGGAACATATGGTTTCCATTTTGAAGGACAGTACCCTGATTTGTTGAGACACTTCAGATCTAAAATGGGTCGAAAAGTTCCCTCTTTTTTGGAACCACAAACAGATTTGATTAAAATCCTAGACCCTGTCCCATTAGAGGAATGGAACAATCACTCCCAAGGAGAAAAGGTCCTGAACACAGTTCAAGAATGCCTCTCTTTTTACCTGGTCTGCAGATAATCTTGAGAGGTGGAATCTGCCCCTGCCCCTCTATTTTGTAATCCTGAGATACTATATCCACAGCCCAAGGATCTGGGACATCTCAAATCCACGCTTGACAAAACATGGAAAGCCTGCCCCCACTTGATCCGATCCCAGATCCCAGACAGGGGGCAGGCCCTTCATGCTGACTTAGACTCAGCTGAGGGTTTCTTAGATTGCTTACCCTTGTTCCAAGATTGATTGGGTTTCCAAGAAGACTTGGACTGCTCCTGCTTGGAAGGAGAGGAAGACTTTTGACCTTTGAAGTTATGAAAGGAGCGAAAATTCCACAGACGCAACTCCAAGCAGTCTGACAGTTATAGCCCGGTAAACTGCCTAATAAAAACCCAATTAGCCCAGATTAAACATAAGCCCATTATATAATTTAAGACATAATAAAAGTATTTTGCAGATTTAGTCCTAAAGAGGAAAAACGTCCCAATAAAGGGAAGATTAACCCCTTGTCTCCACATACACATTGTGCCTGTCCACTGACTAAATGTATCCTGTATAAAGGATTAAAAATGTCCCCATATACTGCAAATGTAATATTCTTCTGAAGTGCAAGTCTCCAAGACCTAGAAGACAAAAGCACTTACCTGCAGTCTAGCTGTCCGGCAGGAAGACAGGTCACAAGGCGTGAAAGGACACATTCTCACACATTCTCCTCACAGGGACCTGTAGAAAAAGAAAGAACAGAGTAACCAACTCTGGCTTTCTTTGACTAGGGCAGCAATATGTTAGGAAACCAAAATAAGGACCACCTCACCACTACCTAACTGCTTAAAAGCCACCACTACTCTTACTCAAGAGATTGACGTGGACACAGCTAAACCCAAATCCTTGCTTGCAGGGAAAGGTACCCAAAAAAGGAATACATATCTTGACACCAAACTTCACCTCCTCCATTGACAGAGGCAAAGAGAATAACTGGGGATTATGGGTAAGGGAGTGACACTTAACAGCTTTGCTGTGGTGCTCTTTGCCTCCTCCTGCTGGCCAGGAGTGATATTCCCACTAGTAATTGGAATGACGTTGTGGATTCTCCATGTCTGAGGAAAGAAAACATATTTATGTAATATTCATATTTAATAAAGTGTTATACTTTGTATTTACTGTATATATTTTACATTACAATGTTCTTAAAATAGCAGATTATGTTCCAAGTATTTCTAAATAGGTATACATATATATATACTGTATATATATATTTACCTATATATAATTATATATATATATATATATATATATATATATATGTGTGTGTGTGTGAAAAACAATAGGCCAAAACGAACGTCTGGGGTTTTGCTGTTTCTCTCGTTCAGAGAAGGATTGCCTGGTATTTCGGGGCTGGACTCTACTGTGAAGCCAGGATCTGACTGATATGCTTCAGGAAAGTTCTTCTCTGTGAAAGGCACATGTTGAGCAAAAACAGGCTGCTTCTTGGGTGGTAACTAACCATAGAACAAGCTATTATGCTATTGTTCGTTTCCAGGTTGAGCGTTTTTCTCTTTTTATTTATGCAAATTATGACATTTTGGGAAGTCTCCCTAAGTGTGATGCGGGAATCCAGACGTGGACCCGTTGCTCAGTGTGCCTAAAGGGATATGGCTGCACCTCACTGACGAGGCCCACAATAGGCCGAAAACGTACGTCTGGGGTCTTGCTGTTTCTCTCATTCAGAGAAGAATTGCCTGGTATTTCGGGGCTGGACTGTACTGTGAAGTCAGGATCAGACTGATATGCTTCAGGAAAGTTCTTCTCTGTGAAAGGCAAATGTTGAGCAAAAAGAGGCTGCTTCTTGGGTGGTAACTAGCCATAGAACAAGCTATTATGCTATTGTTCGTTTCCAGTTTAAGCGCTTCTCTCTTTTTATTTATGCAAATATATATATATATATATATATATATATATATATATATATATATATATATATATATATATAGGTATAGATATATATTGTACCAAAGTACCATCAGATATACTGTATGTAGGAGGAATGGTGCACATTGATAAATTAAAGCTAAATGTGAAGACTAGTTATAGAATTCCTGGAGGAAGTAAATTGCTTTTCCCTTACCAGGACAGAAATTCCTATCAAGCTCATGACAATTAAGAAAAAAATGCTTATTTCTTAAAGGTGTATGTTGTGACACAACCCAAAACATTGAATCCAAAATTATCAAAAATTGGTTACAATATAATAAAAAAACACACATGATGAAATGATAGATACTTCAAAATAATTTTTTTAAGAACAAAAGTCCTCAACAGCGCAGTAATATGCACTGCTGGCTCCTCTTGCAGCAGGTAAGGAGTTAATATCACTTGCTGGGATATGAGGGTCTCACAGACAATCCATGCAGATAAATAAATAATATTGCACAATGTAAAGTTTATTAATCAAGCACAGTAATATGCACGGCTAGCTCCTCCTACAGCAGGGAAGGGGTTAATATCACTTACTGGGTTATGAGGAGTCACAGGTAATAAATACATTTGCACACTATAAGGGTAGGTACCAGCTTTATATTCACATATGGCTACCATCCTAATGTGCTGCCCCCTGTCAAGTGCCACCTGGGTCCGTTGGACCCAGTTGGTCCCATTGTTAAGCCGGCCCTGTCATCATCAAATCTCTAAAGATTACTTTGTTGTATACCCTAATTGCATTCTGTGACTTTAAGAGTTAGGGAGCTCCCAAAACTAAATATAAGTGATTAAAGTAGTTCCACAAGTTGGAATTATCCATTTAATTAAGTGGTTATTTGCTGAAAAAGAGTCTTGGATGATCCCATTTAAAGTTTATCAATATTAGTCAGACCACAAATAACGATTAGAGATGGCGTGCGCAATTTATCAGGATTGAAGGTATAATGCCTTATAGTAAGTTCAATGTCCTTAAATTAAAACAACAAGTATTTCCCAGGACCCTATAGTTCTCCACTTTGCTGTGCAAATCACCTATCCAGATTGAATAATAACCGCTTCTGTTCTCAATATCACCACATTGTGGGTTCAGTAATCAAGAGTACTCACTCAGGTTTAATGCTAATGGTTATTGGTGAACTGTAGCGCTACAAAAGGGTCAGGCCAGATTTGCCACTGCTAACATTGGGCCCCATGTACTAAAAGTCATGCGGACAAGGTTCTCAACTTCAGAACTTGTACACCTGCCTTCACAGCATACTGGCAGCTGACCCCATTCGTATTTAATAGTTGCTCGTTTCTGTATGATGAACTGTTTTTAGTTTAATATCACTCATGATAAGAAGCAGCAAGAAATGATCATTTAACAAAATAAATATAAAATTAAAGGGACATGAAACCCAAAAGTACAATTTAAAACAACTTTCTAATTTAATTCTATTATCTATTGTTTAATTCATTTGGTATCATTTGTTGAAGGAGCAGCAATGCATTACTGGTTTCTAACTGAACACATGGGTGAGCCAATGACAATCAGTATATATATGCAGCGAACAATCAGCAGCTAGAACCTAGGTTCTTTGCTGCTCCTGAGCTTACCTACATAAACCTTTCAGCTAAGGGAAACAAGGGAAGGAAGCAAATTAAATAATAGAAGTAAATTGGGAAGTTGTTTAAAATTGTATTCTCTGTCTAAATCATGAATATCTAATTATAACTTTACTGTCCCTTTAATAATTTAATGTGTCATTAAAATGTTTAAAAATCATTTAACTGATTCTTTGACAATATCAGTGCAAACTTGTTCATAAATATAAAGATTTACTAAGACTATTGCATTAATATTTTACAGCAATGCAGAACTATTGTGTGTTTTTTTTAATGTCTTTCACAAAATTATCTGTTGCAAATTATGTCCCATAACATCCCATTAATTTTCTTTGAAATTTCACAAAACTCTACATCATTTAGAGAAAAACCATAAACCACATCTGTTAATATGAACACTAAGGGGCCGATTTACCATCGGTCTGTCCGACATGATCCGCTCAGTGGATCATGTCCGAAAGACATCGATGAATGACGACAGCATACGCTGTCGGCATTTAACATTCCACAAGCAGTTCAAGTGAACTGCTTGTGCAATGCTGCCCCCTGCAGATTCGTGGCCAATCGGCCACTAGCAGGGGGTGTCAATCAGCCCGATCATATAGGATCGGGCGGATTGATGTTCGCAGCCTCAGAGCAGGCGGACCAGTTATGGAGCAGCGGTCTTTTCATAACTGCTGTTTCCGGCGAGCCTGAAGGCTTGCGCAGAAACAGGGGCATCAAGCTCCATTCGGAGCTTGATAATTTGGCCCCTAAATGATAAATTGTAGTTGACAACTATAAACTGGTAAAATATGTAACATTTAGAAAAATAATCTCTCTTTTTCCCTTACATTTTTAATATTACCTCCTTATATATTTGTGTTGATCTTATTTCCTTCCAGGCTGATTAGTGAGAATTAGATTGTGAGAGTGTGTAAACTAGCTTACAAAAGGTAACATGATATGTATTTTCACTTTCAAATCGGTTTAATTAGATTTATTAAGATTATAATTTTATCCACATGTATTTGACTCAATATAGGATCCCTTTAAGGGATAGTAAACACCAAAAAATGTTATTGTTTAAAAGATAGATAATCCCTTTATTTACCATTAACCAGTTTTGCATAATGAACACAGTTATATTAAAGGGACAGTCAAGTCCAAAAAAACTTTCATGATTCAAATAGGGCACGTAATTTGAATCCAATTTACTTTCCAATTTACTTTTATCACCAATTTTGCTTTGTTCTCTTGGTATTCTTAGTTGAAAGCTAAACCTAGGAGGTTCATATGCTAATTTCTTAGACCTTGAAGGCCGCCTATAAGCTAAATGCATTTTGACAGTTTTTCACCACTAGAGGGGATTAGTTCATGTGTTTCATATAGATAACATTGAGCTCATGCACGTGAATTTAGGAGTGAGCGCTGATTGGCTAAGATGCAAGTCTGTCAAAAGAAATTAAATAAAGGGGCAGTCTGCAGAGGCTTAGATTCAAGGAAATTACAGAGGTAAAACGTGTATAATTATAACTGTGTTGGTTATGCAAAACTGGGTAATTAAAGGATTATCTATCTTTTAAAACAACACAAATTCTGGTGTTGACTGTCCCTTTAATACACATTTTACCTCTATGATTACCTTGTATCTAAGCCTCTGCAGGCAGCCCCCTTATCTCAGATCTTTTGACAGACTTGCATTTTAGACAATCAGTGCCCTCTCATAAGTAAATCCATGGGGATGAGTACAATGTTATCTATATTCCACACACAAACAAACAGTACATGTGATTAGCTATTCACAGCCAGACAGTGAAATAAGAGGCAGACTGCAGAGTCTTAGAAATCAGCATATGAGGGACACTCAATCAAAATTAAACTTTCATTATTCAGATAGAGCATGTCATTTTAAACAACTTTCCAATTTACTTCCGTTAACAAAATGTGCACAGTCTTTTTATATTTAAATTTTTTGAGTCGCCAGCTCCTACTGAGCATGTGCAAGAATAAGTGTGTATGCATTTGTGAATGGCTGATGGCTTTCAAATGGTACGTGTATGCATTTGTGATTGGCTGATGGCTGTCACATGGTAAAGGGGGAGTGGAAAAAGACATAACTTTTAAAATTGTCAGAAAAAAAATCTACTACTCATTTGAAGTTCAGACTAAGTGCTATTGCATTGTCTTGTTATCATGCATTTGTTGATTATGTAAATCTACTGTGTTGACTGGTCTTTAACAAAAAATACCAACAGAAAAAGCAAATTTGATGATAAAAGTAAATTGGAAAGTTTCAAATTACACACCCATTCTGAATCATGAAAGTTAAATTTGGAATTTAATGTCCCTTTAATTCATTAAAGCTCACTCATCTTTACATTATTTAGTGAATTAGCTGCATACAATAAGACAGCAACTAGTAAAGCTGGAAAGGACTTTCAGTGAATGTTGACCACTGTTTACATTATATATAAATCAGAGATAATTAGCAAAATCATGCTCCCAACCAAGGTATGGTAAATTGTGTTACACGCATTTAGCAAAATAGTAACAACATAGTACCCCCCCAAAAAAAAACATCACCCATGTCTACTTCCTACTTATGCTCAATGGCTAACAGAAAACTTTCTCTAATGCTCATTTACTGATGAATACAGCTGTGTCCTACATTTCTGCTATATTTATTTACATGTACATTTTAAAGGGACATTAAACACTAAGGGGTAGATTTATCATAGTGAGAGCGGACATGATACAATGTAGCCTATCATGTCCGCTGTCAGCATTTATCATTGCACCCGCAGTTCTTGGTGCATCTGAAAAACATAATTTATGCTTACCTGATAAATTCCTTTCTTCTGTTGTGTGATCAGTCCACGGGTCATCATTACTTCTGGGATATTATCTGCTCCCCTACAGGAAGTGCAAGAGGATTCACCCAGCAGAGTTGCTATATAGCTCCTCCCCTCTACGTCACCTCCAGTCATTCGACCAAAGACCAACGAGAAAGGAGAAGCCAAGGGTGTAGTGGTGACTGGAGTATAATTTAAAAAATATTTACCTGCCTTAAAAAACAGGGCGGGCCATGGACTGATCACACAACAGAAGAAAGGAATTTATCAGGTAAGCATAAATTATGTTTTCTTCTGTTATGTGTGATCAGTCCACGGGTCATCATTACTTCTGGGATACCAATACCAAAGCAAAAGTACACGGATGACGGGAGGGATAGGCAGGCTCATTATACAGAAGGAACCACTGCCTGAAGAACCTTTCTCCCAAAAATAGCCTCCGAAGAAGCAAAAGTGTCAAATTTGTAAAATTTGGAAAAAGTATGAAGCGAAGACCAAGTTGCAGCCTTGCAAATCTGTTCAACAGAGGCCTCATTTTTAAAGGCCCAAGTGGAAGCCACAGCTCTAGTAGAATGAGCTGTAATTCTTTCAGGAGGCTGCTGTCCAGCAGTCTCATAGGCTAAACGAATTATGCTACGAAGCCAGAAGGAGAGAGAGGTAGCCGAAGCCCTATGACCTCTCCTCTGACCAGAGTACACGACAAACAGGGAAGACGTTTGTCGAAAATCCTTAGTTGCCTGCAAGTAGAACTTGAAGGCACGAACTACATCCAGATTGTGTAGAAGACGTTCCTTCTTTGAAGAAGGATTTGGACACAAGGATGGAACAACAATCTCTTGATTGATATTCCTGTTAGTGACTACCTTAGGTAAGAACCCAGGTTTAGTACGCAGAACTACCTTGTCTGAGTGAAAGATCAGATAAGGAGAATCACAATGTAAGGCTGATAACTCAGAGACTCTTCGAGCCGAGGAAATAGCCATTAAAAACAGAACTTTCCAAGATAACAATTTTATATCAATGGAATGAAGGGGTTCAAACGGAACACCCTGTAAAACGTTAAGAACTAAGTTTAAACTCCATGGCGGAGCAACAGTTTTAAACACAGGCTTGATCCTAGCTAAAGCCTGACAAAAAGCCTGGACGTCTGGATTTTCTGACAGACGCCTGTGTAACAAGATGGACAGAGCTGAGATCTGTCCCTTTAATGAGCTAGCCGATAAACCCTTTTCTAAACCTTCTTGTAGAAAGGACAATATCCTAGGAATCCTAACCTTACTCCAGGAGTAATCTTTGGATTCACACCAGTATAGGTATTTACGCCATATCTTATGGTAAATCCTTCTAGTAACAGGTTTCCTAGCCTGTATCAGGGTATCAATAACCGACTCAGAAAAACCACGTTTTGATAAAATCAAGCGTTCAATTTCCAAGCAGTCAGCTTCAGAGAAGTTAGATTTTGATGTTTGAATGGACCCTGTATCAGAAGGTCCTGTCTTAGAGGTAGAGACCAAGGCGGACAGGATGACATGTCCACTAGATCTGCATACCAAGTCCTGCGTGGCCATGCAGGTGCTATTAGAATCACTGATGCTCTCTCCTGTTTGATTTTGGCAATCAATCGAGGAAGCAGCGGGAAGGGTGGAAACACATAAGCCATCCCGAAGTTCCAAGGTGCTGTCAAAGCATCTATCAGAACAGCTCCCGGATCCCTGGATCTGGATCCGTAGCGAGGAAGTTTGGCGTTCTGGCGAGACGCCATGAGATCTATCTCTGGTTTGCCCCAATGTCGAAGTATTTGGGCAAAGACCTCCGGATGAAGTTCCCACTCCCCCGGATGAAAAGTCTGGCGACTCAAGAAATCCGCCTCCCAGTTCTCCACTCCCGGGATGTGGATTGCTGACAGGTGGCAAGAGTGAGACTCTGCCCAGCGAATTATCTTTGATACTTCCATCATTGCTAGGGAGCTTCTTGTCCCTCCTTGATGGTTGATGTACGCTACAGTCGTGATGTTGTCCGACTGAAACCTGATGAACCCCCGAGTTTTTAACTGGGGCCAAGTCAGAAGGGCATTGAGAACTGCTCTCAATTCCAGAATGTTTATTGGTAGGAGACTTTCCTCCTGACTCCATTGTCCCTGAGCCTTCAGAGAATTCCAGACAGCGCCCCAACCTAGTAGGCTGGCGTCTGTTGTTACAATTGTCCAGTCCGGCCTGTTGAATGGCATCCCCCTGGACAGATGTGGCCGAGAAAGCCACCATAGAAGAGAGTTTCTGGTCTCTTGATCCAGATTCAGAGTAGGGGACAAGTCTGAGTAATCCCCATTCCACTGACTTAGCATGCACAATTGCAGCGGTCTGAGATGTAGACGTGCAAAGGGAACTATGTCCATTGCTGCTACCATTAAGCCGATCACCTCCATGCATTGAGCTACTGACGGGAGTTGAATGGAATGAAGGACACGGCAAGCATTTAGAAGCTTTGTTAATCTGTCTTCTGTCAGATAAATCTTCATTTCCAGAGAATCTATAAGAGTCCCTAAGAATGGAACTCTTGTGAGAGGAAAAAGAGAACTCTTCTTTTCGTTCACTTTCCATCCATGCGACCTTAGAAATGCCAGAACTAACTCTGTATGAGACTTGGCAGTTTGAAAGCTTGAAGCTTGTATCAGAATGTCGTCTAGGTACGGAGCTACCGAAATTCCTCGCGGTCTTAGTACCGCCAGAAGGGCACCCAGAACCTTTGTGAAGATTCTTGGAGCCGTAGCCAACCCGAATGGAAGAGCTACAAACTGGTAATGCCTGTCTAAGAAGGCAAACCTTAGATACCGGTAATGATCTTTGTGAATCGGTATGTGAAGGTAAGCATCCTTTAAATCCACTGTGGTCATGTACTGACCCTTTTGGATCATGGGTAAGATTGTCCGAATAGTTTCCATTTTGAACGATGGAACTCTTAGGAATTTGTTTAGGATCTTTAAATCCAAGATTGGCCTGAAAGTTCCCTCTTTTTTGGGAACCACAAACAGGTTTGAGTAAAACCCTTGTCCTTGTTCCGACCGCGGAACCGGATGGATCACTCCCATTAATAACAGATCTTGTACACAGCGTAGAAACGCTTCTTTCTTTATCTGGTTTGTTGACAACCTTGACAGATGAAATCTCCCTCTTGGGGGAGAGAATTTGAAATCTAGAAGGTATCCCTGAGATATGATCTCTAGCGCCCAGGGATCCTGAACATCTCTTGCCCAAGCCTGGGCGAAGAGAGAGAGTCTGCCCCCCACTAGATCCGGTCCCGGATCGGGGGCCCTCGGTTCATGCTGTCTTTGGGGCAGCAGCAGGTTTCCTGGCCTGCTTGCCCTTGTTCCAGGACTGGTTAGGTTTCCAGCCTTGTCTGTAACGAGCAACAGCTCCTTCCTGTTTTGGTGCAGTGGAAGTTGATGCTGCTCCTGCTTTGAAATTCCGAAAGGGACGAAAATTAGACTGTCTAGCCTTAGCTTTGGCTTTGTCTTGAGGCAGGGCGTGGCCCTTACCTCCTGTAATGTCAGCGATAATTTCTTTCAAACCGGGCCCAAATAAAGTTTGCCCCTTGAAAGGTATATTAAGTAATTTGGACTTAGAAGTTACATCAGCTGACCAGGATTTTAGCCACAGCGCCCTACGTGCCTGAATGGCGAATCCTGAGTTCTTAGCCGTAAGTTTGGTTAAATGTACTACGGCCTCCGAAATAAATGAATTAGCTAGTTTAAGGACTCTAAGCCTGTCCGTAATGTCGTCCAGCGTAGCTGAATTAAGGTTCTCTTCCAGAGACTCAATCCAAAATGCTGCCGCAGCCGTAATCGGCGCGATGCATGCAAGGGGTTGCAATATAAAACCTTGTTGAACAAACATTTTCTTAAGGTAACCCTCTAATTTTTTATCCATTGGATCTGAAAAAGCACAGCTATCCTCCACCGGGATAGTGGTACGCTTAGCTAAAGTAGAAACTGCTCCCTCCACCTTAGGGACCGTTTGCCATAAGTCCCGTGTGGTGGCGTCTATTGGAAACATCTTTCTAAATATAGGAGGGGGTGAGAACGGCACACCGGGTCTATCCCACTCCTTAGTAACAATTTCAGTTAGTCTCTTAGGTATAGGAAAAACGTCAGTACTCGCCGGTACCGCAAAGTATTTATCCAACCTACACAATTTCTCTGGAATTGCAACAGTGTTACAATCATTAAGAGCCGCTAAAACCTCCCCTAGTAATACACGGAGGTTCTCCAATTTAAATTTAAAATTTGAAATATCTGAATCCAATCTGTTTGGATCAGAACCATCACCCACAGAATGAAGCTCTCCGTCCTCATGTTCTGCAAGCTGTGACGCAGTATCAGACATGGCCCTAGTATTATCAGCGCACTCTGTTCTCACCCCAGAGTGATCACGCTTGCCTCTTAGTTCTGGTAATTTAGCCAAAACTTCAGTCATAACAGTAGCCATATCTTGTAATGTTATCTGTAATGGCCGCCCAGATGTACTAGGCGCCAAAATATCACGCACCTCCCGGGCGGGAGATGCAGGTACTGACACGTGAGGCGAGTTAGTCGGCATAACTCTCCCCTCGCTGTTTGGTGAAATTTGTTCAATTTGTACAGATTGGCTTTTATTTAAAGTAGCATCAATACAGTTAGTACATAAATTTCTATTGGGCTCCACCTTGGCATTGGAACAAATGACACAGATATCTTCCTCTGAATCAGACATGTTTAACACACTAGCAATAAACTTGCAACTTGGTTACAATCTTATTTAACAAAAACGTACTGTGCCTCAAGAAGCACTAAACGATTAAATGACAGTTGAAATAATGAACTGAAAAACAGTTATAGCATCAATCCTTAAAAAAAAAAAAAAAAAAAAACAACACAACTTTAGCAAAGGTTTGTTCCCATTAGTAAAGTAACAAAAATTAAATTTGAAACATAAAAATTACAGAGCAACGTTTGTAATCACAGTCAATATATAAGTCTCACAGCTCTGCTGAGAGAATCTACTTCCCTCCAAAGAAGTTTGAAGACCCCTAAGTTCTGTTAGAGATGAACCGGATCATGCAGGAAATACAAGAGTAACTGACTGGAAATTTTTGATGCGTAGCAAAGAGCGCCAAAAACGGCCCCTCCCCCTCACACACAGCAGTGAGAGAGAAACGAAACTGTCACAATTAAAACAAGCAACTGCCAAGTGGAAAAATAATGCCCAAATATTTATTCACTCAGTACCTCAGAAAATGCAAACGATTCTACATTCCAGCAAAAACGTTTAACATAATAAATACCTATTAAAAGGTTTAATGTACTTTTAACAGAGTAATTCCGGTGAAATACCATCCCCAGAATACTAAAGTGTAGAGTATACATACATGTCATTATAACGGTATGGCAGGATTTTCTCATCAATTCCATTCAGAAAATAAAAACTGCTACATACCTCAATGCAGATTTATCTGCCCGCTGTCCCCTGATCTGAAGCTTTTACCTCCCTCAGATGGCCGAGAAACAGCAATATGATCTTAACTACTCCGGTTAAAATCATAGGAAAAACTCTGGTAGATTCTTCTTCAAACTCTGCCAGAGAGGCAATAACACGCTCCGGTGCTATTGTAAAATAACAAACTTTTGATTGAAGTTATAAAAACTAAGTATAATCACCATAGTCCTCTCACACGTCCTATCTAGTCTTTGGGTGCAAGAGAATGACTGGGGGTGACGTAGAGGGGAGGAGCTATATAGCAACTCTGCTGGGTGAATCCTCTTGCACTTCCTGTAGGGGAGCAGATAATATCCCAGAAGTAATGATGACCCGTGGACTGATCACACATAACAGAAGAAACTATTGTTTTTTATGAGCATAACATGCTTGACTTCAATTTCACAAGGGTATAAGTCTTAAAATAGCTAATAAATGCTGTCACTATATTTTATAATCAGAAACTATGGTGAAATGTAAGGTAAGGTTTGGAAGAAGATAATAGTACCAAGATACAGCCAGAAAGAGTATTGGTTTGACTAAAAAAAAGCAAAATGATTTTTTTCCTTTTGTTTCTGAAGACAGAAAAAAATATATAATTAAACAAATATGTCCTTTTGGCTATTTTACTTCAGCAGTTAAGTGAGTGCTGTTGCTTTTGGAAAGATCACTAGCATAAAAATAAAATGTGCTGTGGTTTACAATTTTAAAGTTGATGGCAAAAAAAAATCAGTCTATGGAATAGAGAAAATAAGAGAGAAAAAACAGCAATTGAGCTGGTGCAAAAGGCGTTGAAATGTATTCATATAATTGTGCACAGGACAAAAGTACTCCCCACTAAGTGCACAGGAGTCCTCTTGGAATAGAGTAGGTGAATAAATTAGGATTTTGCAATAACAGGAGGATGCATTCTTTAAATGTAAAGCATTAGTTATGGCTAATATTAGTTACATAGCTATAAGAAACATAACATTTTTCTAACCCCTTCAATGTGCATCTAAGCTAAGGAACCAGACAATTTATGGTTCAGTACTCTGGACAGCATTTATCCACCAATCAGCAAAAGACAACCCAGGTTGTGAACCAAAAATGGGCCGGCTTCTAAACTTACATTCTTGCTTTTTAAATTAAGATAGCAAGATAACGAAGAAAAATTGATAATAGGAGTAAATGAAAAAGTTGCTTAAAATTGCATGCTCTATCTGAATCACGAAAGATAAAATTTGGGTTCAGTGTCCCTTTAAAACCACTAGGTGGAGATGCTCTTAATACTAATTATAGGAGTAAAAGGTAGAGAGAAAAGGAAGTCAGGATTGCATAAAAATGTCTATGAAGAAGCCTTCACTGCTGTCTGATTTGTTTTAAAGTATTTATTTGCCTAAAAATATCAACAATCTATTTGGGAATGAAAAACATATAAACTATAATAAAAAAAGAGAGTGACAAAGAATATTTTTATTTTGGGGGAGCATTTTAAAATAGTGGGGCAAAACCCATGCTGCCATATGGACAAGCAGAAAACACACATACAGCACCACAGAGTAGCTTTGTTTTGGCCTTAGACCACTGAGACTCTGCCACAGGTGATGTAGCACTGTAAATGACCGATTAGACCCAACCCCAAGGCAGGGATTGGTGAACAAACATGGGCCTAGATTTAAATATTTTAGGTTTGTTAAACTTGAAATTCAACTCAGCAATTTATTAAGTATCTTAACTAATGACATCTCATCCATTAAACATGCATCTGTTTGAAATTGTTCACACATCGGTTCCCCCCACCCCAATAAACACTAGGGTAGGCCTCCAGTGACTCTCCAGAAAAGGAGTAAGTACCCTGGGCAATTTTTGAGGGTAGGTATAAAAAATAAATAAAACAGAGGGCATAGAATTACTGTCGCATCACCAAACTAACCTGATCACCTCTATTAAGTTGCAGGGAGACGTTATCAGCTTATTTTGCCACATGCTAAGTTAAAGGATTATAAAACTTTACAATACTGTCCAGCTAATAAATATATGGGGGTAGATTTATCAAGCAGCGATGCTGGAATCTACCCCTCTGAAGTTTCAGGCCCACCTTAAGTTAAGAAACTTAAGTTAAGGTGCAGCGATTGTAAGACCGCTGCAGCTTAATTTATCCGCCACCTCTGAGGTGGCGGACATCAATCATCCAGATCGGATACGATTGGCCGCAAATGTGCAGGGGGCGACATTGCACAAGCAATTTCACTAGAAATGCTTGTGCAATGTTAAATAGCGAAAGCGTATGCTGTCTGCATTTAGCAATGTCGGGCGGACCCCATAATATGAAAGTGTAAATTACACTTACTGCCTCTTGGATATGAAGCTGCTGTAATATTAAAATAAAATATTTTATTTTCAACCTTTATGTCATATACTCCAGTCCTTAAATTGGTCGTGTCTTCCTCATTTCATAATGGGCAATCGCGGTGCTTGAAATTTACATAGCAATGAAGACTTTTGTGAGCTCCCGATCACATGCGCATTTCAAATAAAGCAAAACGCATGCACACTACCTCGCTATATCTTTTTCTTGCTTATGTAGCCATTGATTCTCGCTTGCACAAAAGGAGCCGTGACGTCTGTCAATGGAAAAGGACAGAGGGGGTGTCAATCAACCCGATCATATTCAATTGGGTTTATTTCTTTCCGCCGTCTCAGAGCAGGTGGACAGGTTATGGAGCAGCCCCCATGTGTGTGTTTTGCATTTGGATAGAGTTCTTTGCAGGACAGGCCATCTTCATATTGATTGTAGGCAGCCACACCAAGTCACTAGAAGGAGCAGCAGAGTGGGACCTATCGTCAAAATAATTCTGTTGTTCCAAATCTGTGAGTAAAGTTTTTTTAAATAGCTTGAAGTCCTTGATGGACAGATGGATTTGATTATTATATGCACATTCTGCCATGGGAAGCAAACACAGCCAGTTGTCCTGAAGATAGGTACACAATCATCTCAGATACTGCTCCTCTGTTTGACTAGCTTGTCCACAAGAGGGTTATAATACGATGACAAAGACCTTAAGATGTGTAAACTGGAGCAGAAATGTTTCCAGAACTGGGAAGTAAACTGAGAAGCCCCATCTAATAACACATTCCGGAGTAACCCATGCAATATGAAAACTTCCCTCAAGAACAAGGCAGCAGTTACACTAGCAGAAGGTAGACTCACACAAGTATAAGTACAAATAAAATATGTGATCTTAGACAATCCACAATCACTAAAATAGTATCATGAACTATAAATATAATTGAAAGAAAGGGCCAATGACTCTCAGGGATTGGCAAAAAATGCAAAGGACCAGCTAAAGAAAGGGTAGAGTGTATAGTCCTAACACAGATATCACAGGACAGGACAGACATGTGGACATCTTCTGCCAGTTTATACCACCAACAAGTTCTAGAAATCAGCTCCACAGTCTTTTTGATTTACCCATGGCCAGCAGAAGGCAAGTTATGATGAGTGTGCAAAGTCTCTAAACGAACTTGAGATGAAACAAAACTCTTTCCTTTTAAGTACAACAGACCATTAGCAGAGGTCAACGAAACAGAACAAGCAGGATGAGAATTATTGAAGGCTTTAATCTTGTCGCCAAAAATGTCCCCTTTACAGAATAGTGTCAGACTGAAGAGAAGAATCTGTAAGGGCGTCATGGTTCTGGATAAACATCATCTTTTTTTTTCTTGGACCAAGGCCATTAAGTTATAACAAAACTAAATCTATTGAAGGACAAGGCCCAGTAAACCTGTCTCTGATTAAGTCATTTTGCAGATCAAACATATTCAAGGATACAGTCATCCCTTAAAAAAGTAATAGACTGAAGAGCACCCTCCAACAGATGCCTCGACTTCTCCAATGCACAATGGATCATCAATAATTCTAAATATCACACATCATATTTTCCTCAGCAGATGAAAATCATCAAGAGGAAAAAGCCTCTGAACACATCTGATCCTTAGGTTCCACCTGCTGAGACAATATGGCACCTATAGCCACATCAGAGCCTTCCACCTCTAAAAAGAAGAGTTTCAGAACATCCAGCTGACTGAGAATTGGTGCAAATGCGAACAATCCATCCAGAAATTTCTGATAAAACATCTATAGAAATTAGCAAATCAACTTTTAAACTGTCTTCTTATTAGTGGGAACAGGCCATTCAAGAATTGCAGAACCTTTCTATGATCAATCTCAATGTGGTCCAGAGAAAGGATGTTCCCCAGAAATTCAACAGAATAGACTAGAAATTGATACTTTTCCAGCATTGAAATTTAACCATTACCCCTTAACCTTGATAGCATGGACAGGTCAATGCATGAATATCCTGAGAGGAAGAGAAGACCAGGACATTGTCCAAATATATAACAATACATTTGTCCAATAAGTCTATAAAATATCTATGAAATATCATTAGGAAAATATTGGAACATAGCTGAGGCATTGCATAACTCAAACAAGGTATTCAAAGTGTCCATATAAGGTGCGAAAAGCTGTCTTCTGGTTTTCTCCCTCTCTGATGCACACCAAAATATAAGCTTTGCCCCAACAGATACACAAGTTCAAATGTCTACATTTAGCACAAATAGGTCCCTTGATGGCTTGCATAAGTTATTCTTACAAAATAGTCTGCACTGAAGTATTGTATACCTGAGAAGGAAAAGAAGCCTTGGTAGTAAGTCTCCTGTTGTCTTTCACAAAATCTCCAGTCTATTTGAATAACCAAGGAGATGGTACATTCTAAATCTATAGGAAGATCCACACAAGCCAGTTCTTCTTTTTAATTGTTCAGCGAGGTCAAGTGAAAGTGATCTAGAAGAGCAAGAGCATTACAGTTTTTATTAAAGGATATGCACTGTAAATCTCAAGCATAGTACTCTACAGGCCTCCTTCTATAAGACAATAAGGAATTTCCCTTGTTTTATGTCTGGAACCAAGCTTGCAGGAGATGTGATGTATACGGATGTGAGGAAAAGGCCAAAGATATCACTAGATAAGCAGAACCAAGTGTCATCATACAGGGATAATCAACTAAATTAATCAAAAGCCAGGCCAACGTTCAATACTAGAGTATCCACCAAGAATCATACATCAGAGCAGAAGGAACAGGCAACAAGTTCTGTTAAAAGTCATTAGCCAGTAATTTGGTTCTCAGTTCAGGGTACAGGCAAGGATAAGGCTTGTAGCTTAAACCAGGATATAAGCCGGGATCAAAAACAAGGAAAGCGGATCAGAGACAAAAATGCAATGATTTCCATAAAAATAAATAAGCACTTGACTGGCATAAGCAGGGGCCTTTTAACCACTTCTATTAGACTTAGTGCAAATTAACTGCAAGGTCAATTCTGACATCAAAGTAACAACATTGCTACCTTTAGCGCAGACAACATTGTTAGCCATGTTAATAGAAGTCTGCAGGTCCACTAAAATTAACACACCCCTCTGAATCCTCCTATGGCACGGAGAAGCCCAAAACGCTCTCACACTATGTGCCTTTCTTTAGACTCTAGAAGTGTGAACAGCTCCCATAGCAGTGCAACCCTATAGTCTACTGATTAGTGTGGCCCCTACTATGCTCAGGTAAGGACCTAGGGGGCGGATACCTGGCTTGCTTTAAAGCTTGCAAAGCTGCTTGAGCAAAAATAGTATAATAAAGTATGCTCATAGCTTTAACAAAAGAGTCCTAGGTATGAAACCATTGCAGGTGAGGGGGTTAGAAATTACCACAGCAGACTAAGACTGAGCCTAAAGTCCTGTAGATCTTGCATGGACTTAGTCAGGGCTGTGAATTGTTGTGGCAACAATCTAATAATACTTGTCTTCTCTGCTGGATCCATACTGGCTTGGTTAATATATATGTTAAAATGGGATTTACCTTGATTACAAAATGGAACCAGGTCTGTAGGACTTACCTCAACCCCGGATCCTCACAAAACCTCTAGATCTCAACTTAGCGTGGCCTCGACCACGCTTAGGTAAGCTTCAGGGGTTTGACAATTGTTAAATATGATATATAAAGTGACAAACAGATGACATTTTGATAAAACATTTTCATCAGGATATCAATAGTTTCACTTATAGGGATGGCTACTATAGGCATAAAGAACTTACCTTGCTTTGACAACTTTATCATCTTTCTTATGCACCCAGCTGTTTTTGCTTCTCCTATTCCCAGAGAAACCTGCATTTCTATATTCTGTGACCTTGCACTGCCTGCTACCTCTTGACAAATTTCAGTGATATGAAAAACAAATGGCTGCTCACCAGATTCTCAATTCATTTTCCAAATACCTTTATACATATATTTATGGGATTGTAAATATTACTAAACATCTGTTTTACTGTTAAATTGGTGACATTCTGTGCCTGGTTTTTAGCTTCAGAACATAACGGAGCAACACGACATTTCCGCCTAAAACCAAGATGTGTGGTAAAAAACTTGCAGCCCTAAAGGGTTTTTACAATCTACATCTCAAAAATAACATGAAAAAACAAGTAGTAGTAGTTTGTTAAAAGAAGACTGTTTAACATCTGTCCAGCAACAGCCTAAAAATATTCTATAAATTTAACTGAACCATAAAACCACAAGTAAGAACACTGAAAACAGAACTAAGACAGTGCATTTGGAACACCACCTATAAAAAGAAAAAGTTATATATATATATATATATATATATATATATATATATTAGTGGAAAACTATCACTATGGTTGTTTACTAGTCAGGGGTTAAAAGCTACTAGCCGAGAGGGGAAAAGTTACTAGTCCACTCAATATTAAAGATAGAAAAAAGTGTGTTTTTCTAGTTATAATGCTAATGTGCTTCTGCTGTTAATACCCCTGATACTTGAAATTGTCATATTCTGAAAACAAAACAAAATTATTATTTGCACCATTAATATCTTGATTTTGTAATCCAAAATCCAAGTATGCACAATTAAAGGCAAACAAGTGATATGTGTCCAATTAACCTGTCGGGCTCCAAAACCATATAGGTATGTCTTTTTAAGGGATTTATCTAATTATATCTAATAGGACAGAGGTAATGTCAGTGCCCATGAGCAAAACTAATGTTACATTGGAAAACATTTCTAAGTACTTGGTAATAGGTTGAAAAGTGTTTTCTGCAGTTAGCTTTTAAAAGGACAGAGCACTCCAGATTTTTTATTGTATAAAAAGATAGATTATCACTTTATTAACCATTCCCCAGTTTTGCATAACCAACAAGGTTATATTAATACACTTTTTACCTCTGTGATTACCATGTATCTAAGCCTCTGTAGACTGCCCACTTATCTCAGTTCTTTTGACAGACTTGCATTTTTAGACAATCAGTGCTGACTCATAAATAACTCCCCGGAAGTGAGCACAACATTATCTATATGGCACACAGGAACTAGCACTGTCTAGCTGTGAAAACCTATCAAAATGCACTGAGATAAGAGGTGACGTTCAAGGGCTTAGACATTAGCATATGAGCATACCTAGGTTTAGCTTTCAACTAAGAATACCAAGAGAACAAAGTAAATTTGATGATAAAAGTAAATTGAAAAGTTGTTTAAAAATGCATGCCCTATCTGAATCATGAACTTTTATTTTTGACTAGACTGTCCCTTTAAAAACTTTGGTCACTCTAGTAAAATAGGTGTTAACCCTAGGTTAAAAAATGAAAAATTATGAGTCATATCTAGTTCCTTGCTGTCATTAAAGAGTGTTTACAACTGGAAGGCTCCTGTAGTCTGTAGATTAATGAGCTCTACCTCGCCACTCGTTTAAAAGCAATAAAAATGATTCTTGTACAGGTCCTGATTGGATGAATAAAATTGACATTTTCTGTAAAATTGGGATGTAGTTGTTAAATGTCTGTAATACAATTACAGATATTTTTCCCCTTTGTAATTCCTAGTTTTCATCTATAATATTTAATTGTAGCACTTTTAAATTCAATATAATAAAAACATTGACATTGACAAAATAGAAATGTCATTATCTTGCTCTATAATGATGGGTGTAACCATCGACCAGCAACTGAACTGATATGAAACTGTGAAACTCAATATTTCTCTTGGAAAAAGGAACAGTTCTTTGAAAGAGGAAATTTAAACAAATGTATATGCTGTGTAATTTTACTACTGTAAATTTCCCTTACTGCCATCATGTGGACATTTGGTGTATTACATCATCTGTAAAACTATAATCTTTGTAAACTTTAGTAAGAGTGTACTCAGAGCAGCATAATGAAATTCAATATCAATAAAACTATATTTTATTCTTAATACACATAACACATAAATCCCCCCCAAAACACAGGTGGTTTGTGAAAATGGACCTAAAATACTAATGTCCTTAAAAAAAACTATAATATCCTATTCCTATTTTTGTAGTCCTTAAAAAGTAAGGTGTCCTTAAAGTATAAAAACACAAGTCCATAGATATTTTAGAATTCTTATATTGCACAGACTTTTCACATCCACTCATGCTTTCACTCCTCAAGGTTTAGGTAAAAAGTTCCTTAGCACTTTTAACTCAGTTTGTACACAAATCGCTTCAAGTGTGGGATACTCTGAATCCAAAGATTCCTTACTCACTCCAACTCGATCACTCCACAGCATTACCACACAACTTCTATGGTCACAGATGCTCTCGACTCCAGCCTTGACATCTTATGCCACTCAGTAGCTCCACCACAACTGATTTTCCAGTGTTCTGTTGAAATTTTGCTCCCTCATAAATTACGTAATCACACTCGTGTTTAAAAAAAAAAGAATGTGTAGTAGAAGCATGCACAGATTGAGGTAGCAAATCTCAACGAGGGATGACTAAATTACTTATGCCAAACGGTATTAAAGTGGCCATGTAGCTGCACGCCTACGCAGTTAAACATACTGGTAGGAAATTTGTACAGGGTATTTTTTGCTGCAGTTCTGTCTTGGGCAGAGAGAAATCATTGGTCCCTATCAGCAATTTAAATACCAGATGTCAACAACTAGGAAGCGGATTACCTTAGCCATCAATTGGTCCATCCAGGAGAGTGGTCTCTCCATCAGGACATTTTCAATCGCTTATTGATCACACAGGATTTACCAGACATAGATCTGATGGCCTCTCACTTAAATAACAAGCTTCAAAGGACATTTTTGTGTAGAGTATTTTAAAAGTCCTCAATTATAATTCAGAAGTTGTAGGCTTCTCAATCAAGGATAAATGTCAGGATGCTTGCATACTTATTACTTCTTCTGATGCTCTTATTTCTTCTGATGTTGAAAATAAAGAGTCTTTCTCCATCAAGACAGAAGCTATGCCCTCCACTTCATATGATCCTGAAGAACTCTGAAAACCATCTAAGGCCACCTGAGTGCTCTTAGCAAAAAGGTGTCCTCTTGTAAGATGCGAATGGAGCAGTGACTGGGTAAGTACTGGTGCAGGTTGCCGAGTAGGGACGTACAACATAATTCCCATATATGGAACTGCAGCCCCAGAGCATTGCACCATTGAAGTAGGGCTCCATTCACGGATCTCCTCATAATTATTACAGTACAAATAAGAGAGAGACGGTAGGATTTCAGCACACTAATTTTATTAGTCAATAATAATCGTTGACTGACCAATCATAAGTGGTTGGATACAGTGCCTCTCAAATGATGGATACACATCATGAGAAAAAATCTACAAATGTATAGTATAGATTAGTGAACCATTAATAATAGTAAGTATAGCACCCAGTTAAGGTTGCTCAGATTACCTAAAGCGCAAAAAGCTTTAAGCTTTAAAGCTGTACCTTACATTGTATTGGTAGCGTCCTGATTCAACTGGGGGTGTACATATATCCTTTGTACTATTATTTTCATGACTATTTTTATTTTCCGTGTACTATTACATTATTGTGGTGTCCTCTGAAACAGGTGTTGTACACGCCTGATATGCATGTATCCTATTGTTTATTGCAGCAATTGTACCTAATGGATTACTAAGGTAGCCAGACTTTTTCGCCTGTCAAGCGAAGTTACCCTCTAGTAAAGGTGCTGAATGGTTCCTATATATGTTTGCAAGTGATTCACATTATATTCATTATTGACTGTATTTTTATTATGGTTCATGCAATTCTGGGGGTTTTGGAGCATTAAAATTGACAAGCATAGATCCTCATGGATCACTATGGTGGCCATTTTTTGCTTGGGATGCAAAGCCACCCTCTAGTGGAGGTGTTGCCTTGTTGTTTCTTTGCTTCACTTGACTACAATGTTGTGCTTTAGGTAATCTGAGCAACCTTAACTGCGTGCTATCCTTACTATTATTAATGGTTCACTTATCTATACTATACATTTGTAGATTTTGTTCTCATGATGTGTATCCATGATTTGAGAGGCACTGTATCCAACCACTTATGATTAGTGGGTCAACGATTATTATTGACTAATAAAATGAGTGTGCTGAAATCCCTGTCTTGTGTGTAGTAACTTATTGAGTTCCTACCGTGTCTCTCTCTTATTTGTACTTTAATATGTTATTTAAGGGTCTGCACACTATTCCCTTATAAGGGTTTAACCCAATGTAATTTTGTCTTGGGTTTCCAACTAATTAAATTAGCCTAACTCCCTTAAACATGTATATTCTCTCCTCATAATTACTCTCACTCCCATGACACTGCACCAAGACTGGCTCTCGGTTCTCTGCCTGTAAAGCGGAGTGCTCAATCTCTAACTCCTTACGATATCCGGGTAAGTAGCAGATACCGGGGATCTGCTGGAGCATTTTGTAGAAAGCCTCCGCAGTCAGAGGTGGTAAATGCAGCTCTCAAAGTGTCTCGAAAATAGCATGATAGTGGTCTAGCAATGTGCTCAGCTCAGATAGTAGCAGGACATCCATCTTCATAGAAATCTAGGTGTTCGCCTAGTCCTAAGGCATGTGTTCAAGGCGATGAAATAAAGAATGATTTTTCCCAAATATAGATTATAAAGTCAATTATTCTAAAAGGTGAACTTTAGTCGCCATAGACCTAATTAGGAGCTAGTGCAAAAGTTTGCCACCTGTATACAACTCAACTGGCTGCTTTACCTGGAGTCATCGGGAGGGGGGTAGTTGAAGGCCACAGGCATTTTCACTCTTCTGCTGAAAGCCCACCGTTCCAGTACTACAAAGCTGGAAACAGAGCCTTAAAAGGAGTAGTCTTATGCTGTAAATAATGCTGAATTAAAATGTATAGGAATTAAAATGGGGAGAGAGTAAGCGCTAAAAAGCTTAAAAGGCTAGTAAAAGGTACATTTTAATACATATAAAAATTTACAAATGGCAATCAGGCGCATGGATCCATGTCTGACTTAACAAAAAAATATATATATATAATAAACAAATCTAAAAATATCTAAAAATATCCAATGGAGTATAGCATGTGACGCTGACTTAGTGAGCCAGTGATGATGAGTTAGAAGGACATGTACATTCAATAATATAAACAACCTAAGTGAGTGATTGAGTGCACACAATAGCTTTCAACAAAGAAAAATAGCATTCACAAAAAATAGTGTTCACAAAAATTGGCGTACATAAAAAATGTTCAAATGTTCAACCGGTTATATGTAAGTGAATCCAGTAGTGTTTCCTCCAAAGTGACGTGTAGAAATATAACGTGAAGTCAATAATAGTAGAATGTAAACGTTGAGTGGGTCAAATTATTGTGGTTCAGCTGCTAAATTAAAAAATTGTAAATCCGTGAGGTGTATAAAAATAAAAATAAAAATAACTTGTGAAAAAATCCACGTGGAAAACTTGAATTCAAATGATAAACAAAGGTCAAAAATCAAAAGACAAAAATATCAAAAGACAAAAATAGAAAATCAGTGATAATATTAAAAAGCACTAAAGATCTAGTGAAAACAAATCCTTAATTCAGATGTTAAAAATCCTTGGTAAGATCCATAACAAACAAATACATCGATAAAATACCTAAAAGGGAACAAAAGAGAAACAAATAGTGCAACACTGTATATGATATATAATATAGGTAATTAAAACCCAAGCTCACCAGTATGCCAACGCGTTTCGGCCTAGACTAGGCCTTTCTCAAGACTATACTGTATCAGAAAATCTGGGAGCTTTAAGTAGGGTCAGTGTTGAAATGATTGGTGCTGTTTTGGCGCCATTTTTAGAGGCACCTCCCTTTCCTGTTTCACCCATTGCATCTCTGGGATATTTCCTATGTTATGTTTCCTGTTTCACCCATTGCATCTCTGGGATATTTCCTATGTTATGTTTCCTGTTTCACCCATTGCATCTCTGGGATATTTCCTATGTTATGTTTCCTGTTTCACCCATTGCATCTCTGGGATATTTCCTATGTTATGTTTCCTGTTTCACCCATTGCATCTCTGGGGTATTTCCTATGTTATGTTTATGTTTTCCCATCTTAAAGGTTAATTGGTTCCTATTATTGCCACAAATTCTGGTATAAATCTAGATTTTCCTATTTATTTGTTTTTTATTTTCATTATTAGGTAATAGTAGCGTTTTGTCAATGTTGTTATTATTATATTCTGTGTTAACTCAGCTAGTTTTCTGGGCGGGTTTCCCCTTTCTTTGGGCTCAAATTGCTTATTTATTTACATGGACTGGTTCTCATTTATGAATTGCCCCTGTTGATGTCAAAAACTTAATTTCAAATGCGATCTTATTTTGAAAATTGCTATGACCGGAAGTGGCCTGGTATCGCGGCATCAACTTCCGTTTTAGCTTTTGGGAGACATAGTTTATTCAATTCACCGGTCTCTATCATGTGACCGGAAGTTCTTTGGTCCACCGGTCTGCATCATATGACCGGAAGGTGCAGCATCATATTCCCCATTGACTTATGGGATATGTAGTTCCCTCACTTATTAGGACTACAGATCTTTCTCAGATATTCGGTATTACCCGATCTTACTATGGCTCATTGTCTCTGTGTCTATAACATATAATGTCAGAGTCAATGTGCCAATATGTAATAGAATCGGTTACTGGGAATAGTCAATTCTTTGAATAATGTATGTAATTTCTTACAATGCTAATCTGTCACTGCTTATAGTAAAACTGCTTCTAACTAATTAATTCTAAGCACATTCTTGGATCCTAATAAAACTCACTTTCTTAATTCTAGGCACATTCTTGGATCCTAATATTGAATAGCTTTACAATTTACTTTTATTTGTTCATACTTTCGTAATGGATAGCCGTTTCACTGCTTCCTTCTAGTTCTTTTGAAAATAAAGCCTATGGGTATTCTCAAGGAGCCATTGAGTCATATATGACCTTGATAAAGTATAGACCTGCAATGTTTATCTAACTTAACATTGTGAGACGTTTATTGCATCCTAATGCTGTATCTCACCGCCGATGGTGGGATGACAAACTGTAATGTCTCAAGAGGGATCAAGGATCTTCCTATCTGTTCACAGTGAAGGTGTAAGCTCAAATCTAATTGGGAGGGTTTCATTACATTTGTATGTGTATATAAAGGACTTTAGGTGACCATTAACCAGAAATCAGCTGGTGTAAGATCAGACGTAAATACACTCAAAGTGATGGCTTCTGTTTGACTTTGGGGCAGACGTGGGGTAGAGGATACAAGATACAAAATCTTCAAATTATGATATTTCATTTCACACATTAAGTAGTCCTACATTGGATTGTTATGTATAGACCCAGTGTATGAATACAGGTTTTTTTCTTTTCTATGATACTTTTTTAGTTCAATATGACAATTTTAAAGTTGTCATACTGAATGTGTTCAGTTTGACAAAGCTGGGTGTATTCAATACGACATTGTCGCAATTCTTTAGGTCTATTATTCCCGTGTATGGATCTGTTGCCAGGTGTTAATTACTTGACAAATGTACTTATGCTTGTATATTTACTCATTGTTGCTGATGTATCTTTGTGACCAAATTGTCCTATGCCTGATGTTATGTTTCTCTCTCAACTTTAAAATTGTCATATTGAACTAAAAAAGTATCATAGAAAAGAAAAAAACCTGTATTCATACACTGGTCTATACATAACAATCCAATGTAGGACTACTTAATGTGTGAAATGAAATATCATAATTTGAAGATTTTGTATCTTGTATCCTCTACCCCACGTCTGCCCCAAAGTCAAACAGAAGCCATCACTTTGAGTGTATTTACGTCTGATCTTACACCAGCTGATTTCTGGTTAATGGTCACCTAAAGTCCTTTATATACACATACAAATGTAATGAAACCCTCCCAATTAGATTTGAGCTTACACCTTCACTGTGAACAGATAGGAAGATCCTTGATCCCTCTTGAGACATTACAGTTTGTCATCCCACCATCGGCGGTGAGATACAGCATTAGGATGCAATAAACGTCTCACAATGTTAAGTTAGATAAACATTGCAGGTCTATACTTTATCAAGGTCATATATGACTCAATGGCTCCTTGAGAATACCCATAGGCTTTATTTTCAAAAGAACTAGAAGGAAGCAGTGAAACGGCTATCCATTACGAAAGTATGAACAAATAAAAGTAAATTGTAAAGCTATTCAATATTAGGATCCAAGAATGTGCCTAGAATTAAGAAAGTGAGTTTTATTAGGATCCAAGAATGTGCTTAGAATTAATATAGCGAGTTTTATTAGAAGCAGTTTTACTATAAGCAGTGACAGATTAGCATTGTAAGAAATTACATACATTATTCAAAGAATTGACTATTCCCAGTAACCGATTCTATTACATATTGGCACATTGACTCTGACATTATATGTTATAGACACAGAGACAATGAGCCATAGTAAGATCGGGTAATACCGAATATCTGAGAAAGATCTGTAGTCCTAATAAGTGAGGGAACTACATATCCCATAAGTCAATGGGGAATATGATGCTGCACCTTCCGGTCATATGATGCAGACCGGTGGACCAAAGAACTTCCGGTCACATGATAGAGACCGGTGAATCGAATAAACTATGTCTCCCAAAAGCTAAAACGGAAGTTGATGCCGCGATACCAGGCCACTTCCGGTCATAGCAATTTTCAAAATAAGATCGCATTTGAAATTAAGTTTTTGACATCAACAGGGGCAATTCATAAATGAGAACCAGTCCATGTAAATAAATAAGCAATTTGAGCCCAAAGAAAGGGGAAACCCGCCCAGAAAACTAGCTGAGTTAACACAGAATATAATAATAACAACATTGACAAAACGCTACTATTACCTAATAATGAAAATAAAAAACAAATAAATAGGAAAATCTAGATTTTATACCAGAATTTGTGGCAATAATAGGAACCAATTAACCTTTAAGATGGGAAAACATAAACATAACATAGGAAATACCCCAGAGATGCAATGGGTGAAACAGGAAACATAACATAGGAAATATCCCAGTGATGCAATGGGTGAAACAGGAAACATAACATAGGAAATATCCCAGAGATGCAATGGGTGAAACAGGAAACATAACATAGGAAATATCCCAGAGATGCAATGGGTGAAACAGGAAACATAACATAGGAAATATCCCAGAGATGCAATGGGTGAAACAGGAAAGGGAGGTGCCTCTAAAAATGGCGCCAAAACAGCACCAATCATTTCAACAGTGACCCTACTTAAAGCTCCCAGATTTTCTGATACAGTATAGTCTTGAGAAAGGCCTAGTCTAGGCCGATACGCGTTGGCATACTGGTGAGCTTGGTTTTAATTACCTATATTATATATCATATACAGTGTTGCACTATTTGTTTCTCTTTTGTTCCCTTTTAGGTATTTTATCGATGTATTTGTTTGTTATGGATCTTACCAAGGATTTTTAACATCTGAATTAAGGATTTGTTTTCACTAGATCTTTAGTGCTTTTTAATATTATCACTGATTTTCTATTTTTGTCTTTTGATATTTTTGTCTTTTGATTTTTAACCTTTGTTTATCATTTGAATTCAAGTTTTCCACGTGGATTTTTTCACAAGTTATTTTTATTTTTATTTTTATACACCTCACGGATTTACAATTTTTTAATTTAGCAGCTGAACCACAATAATTTGACCCACTCAACGTTTACATTCTACTATTATTGACTTCACGTTATATTTCTACACGTCACTTTGGAGGAAACACTACTGGATTCACTTACATATAACCGGTTGAACATTTGAACATTTTTTATGTACGCCAATTTTTGTGAACACTATTTTTTGTGAATGCTATTTTTCTTTGTTGAAAGCTATTGTGTGCACTCAATCACTCACTTAGGTTGTTTATATTATTGAATGTACATGTCCTTCTAACTCCTCATCACTGGCTCACTAAGTCAGCGTCACATGCTATACTCCATTGGATATTTTTAGATATTTTTAGATTTGTTTATTATATATATATATATTTTTGTTAAGTCAGACATGGATCCATGCGCCTGATTGCCATTTGTAAATTTTTATATGTATTAAAATGTACCTTTTACTAGCCTTTTAAGCTTTTTAGCGCTTACTCTCTCCCCATTTTAACTTTTGTATTGTTAGCCTACTAGGAGGCTATATAGTTAGTAAGCTTAAGGCCCTGGGTGTAGCGCTCGGTCCACTTCTCCTGTTCTTATAGATTGGTCTTTCCTAGTAGGTCCCGAGCAGCCACACACCAAGACCCCTGATATTAGTGCAGCATTCTACAAAGTACTGCACAGGAATTTCCCAATTATAGGCTATAGCCCGTCTTATTCCCATACACCAATATGGATCTGTTGTCAACACTCAGAGGGGATATTACCCTAAGTATAACCACACCGTTAGATGATCATGACAATGATCCAGACAGATTAGACATTCAATCTATTTTCAGAAACTTAGAAAAACTTCTTATTTCTGAAGTTAAGTATAAAGCCGAAATCTCATTTCTAAACAAATGTTTAGAACTGGACATCATTCCTAAAGGCTTGATTATTAGAAAAGAGTGTTCATTTCAGTTAGCTGATCCAGATTTTGCAGAAAAATGGATGCATATCCTATTGGAAACTTCAAGACAACTAATGAGACTCATCATCGAATTTAAGTCATCCCTAATGTTAAAACTAGATGATGAGATTAAAGATGATGAGGTACTACTAACTAATCTGGACAGCACAGAACCAGAATCTAAAGAAATAACCGAAAGAAGAGAAACTCTAATAAAACGAGTCACGAAAACGAGAGAGGACGTAATCCAGAAAAAGATGAAGAAACTAAATAGAGAATTGGATGCCAAAAAATCGGTAGATATGGACAACACACGAGAGACCGACCCACCGTATGAGGAAAGGGGGAACTGTCTGCAAGACACAACAGAACAAGACAGTGAAGAGAGAACGGAAGATGTAAGAGACAACTGGACAGAGGTGAACTATAGAAAAAAGAAAAAACAGGGATACCATTCCAAAACAGGGAATGAGAGTTATGGAAGACGAAGACCGTACTTCCGGTCCCCTGTCAGGCCAAACAACAGCTACTATTCTCACACAAGAGATTCTCCATACAACAGAAGCTATGTGTATAATGCACACCGGGAGGACCAACAATACCCGAGAGGTTATAACAACTACAACTACCCCGAAAGGAGACCACGCTATGACAACAGAAGAAACCAGGACCAAACAAATTGGGAACATGAACCCAGGTTTGGAAATACCAGGCCATACTATGGCCACCTCCGTCCACAAACTCATTATCACAGACGGCAGCACCATTATCGTGATGATAGAAGATCACCGTTTCCACTAGGGGACAACTATGGAAAGAGTCCATTCTTCATGGACCAAAGGAAAAATCATTTGAGGTTTGATGAGAGACCTTATGCCCATACAGGCCATAGAGAACACAATGATTACATGTATAACGGACACAGAAAACAAAGTTGGAAAGACGACCCTCCCTACAACCAAAATATATCCAAAGAATCACAATGGAGGAACAACCAACAATACTCCAATGTGAAGGTGGGCCAACAAAAACACACCCCACAACAACATAGGAGTGTTACAATACAAGAAAAAGGCCAAGAAACAGGCGAGGTTTTTTTAGGGGAAAGCCCCCTTCCACCAAGGGAAAAAGAGAAAAACAAATCAACATTAAAGAGAAAGAACCTGGACATGGAAGAACAATCCTGTTCCGTAAACAAAAAAAGACCTCTAGAGGGTCCAGAGGGGGCAGCAGGTCAAGGAAACAGAAGCCTGAACAGATCATAACACGAAGCCCAAAGAGTAGCGACCCCAGAAGTGTTGATACTGTCAAAACGACGAAAGGACTGTTTAACTTAAGCTCCACAGTTCTGACAGAAAAAGAGAAAGAGGTACTCTCATATGGACTGAGCTTTGCTCCATCTAAGAAAATGGACAAGTTTCAAACTTTCATAAGCGCAAAGGAGCTGGTAAGGAAATTAACCCTAAAAAGGCATTTCCTAAAATCTCCCATTGATACCTATCAAACACCTCTAAGTAGGAATATAGATAACAGATTTACGCATACTGATCTGAAGGCGAAGTCTTCATTCTACCCTATAACCAGCAAAGGGAGTCACATCGAGACATTTGAAATGAATATCTGTCAAGACATCAGGAACCTGAATTTATCCAAATGTAATAAAATCAGGCATAATCTGACAAGATCACAATTGGAGACAATTAAAAGCCTAGAAAAGAATAATAAACTGACTATAAAACCAGCCGACAAAGGAGGTGGAATTGTTATTATGGACAAGGTAAAGTATGAGGATGAATGTCTGAGGATTCTAAATGACACCAATACCTACCAAAAGCTCTGCAGCAACCCAGTAGTTAGGTTCAAGAAAGAGCTAAATGCCCTCCTCGGAACAGCTAAAACCGAAGGGATACTCAGTGAAAGGGAATATAATTACATAAGAATACCATACCCAAAAACACCCGTATTTTATCAACTACCGAAAGTCCATAAATCCTTAAACGATCCACCAGGAAGGCCCATTATATCTGGGATAGGATCTTTGACAAGCAACTTATCTGAATACGTGGATAAGATGTTACAGAAATGTGTAATATCATTACCATCACATCTCAGAGACTCCACACAAATTCTGTCACTGCTAAATTCAATGACCTGGAAGAACAACTTTATAATGGCCACATGTGACGTTACGTCACTTTATACAAGTATCCCACATGACCTAGGAATTGAAGCAGTAAACTCATTCCTACTAAAGGATGAGGAAATACCAGAAGAACAGAGGATATTCATTTTGGACTGTATTAAATATATCTTGAATCACAACTATTTCTGTAACAATAATCAGTTTTACAGGCAATTGTGCGGCACAGCAATGGGGACCAGGTTCGCGCCAAGCTACGCCAATCTCTACATGGGCCTATGGGAAAACATCTTCTGGGACTCATGTCCAGCTGGCGCGGACCTGGTCCTATATTCAAGATATATAGATGACATCTTTTTGATTTGGAGTGGAACATTGGAAGATCTGCTACATACTATCAATGTAATGAACCACAACGAAAAGAATCTTAAGTTTACATACCAATACAGCCAAGAGAAACTGGACTTTCTGGATCTGAGAATTGAAGTGAAAGATGGGAAGCTCGAGACGTCAACCTTCTTCAAGGAGGTTGACTGTAACAACTATATCCATAACACAAGCTGCCATCATCCCACCTGGAAGTCAAATATACCCAAGGGCCAATTCTTGAGGGTCAAGAAAAATTATTCTACTATAGAACAATGGACTGCACAGGCTGACATACTGAAACAACGTTTCTTGGAAAGAGGGTATGACAATAAGTCGTTGGATGATAAAATCGAAGAAGTCAGTAAGATCAAGAGAGAGAACCTCCTGAGTTATAAAAACAAACCAAGAAAAACCTGGGATGATGAAACAATCAACGTGCCTATGATATCCAAGTACTGTGAGAACAGATCCATCCTGGAAAAGATTATTAAGAAACATTGGGCGATACTCAAAGATGATGACGTGATTGGGGAAAGGCTGAATCCACATCCGAGATTCATTTATAGGAGAACTAGGAACCTGAAAACGATGATAGCTCCTAGTATACCTAGGAAAGGAAATAATAACGACACGACCAATCACCAAGGAAAAAGCATTAAAGGCTTCTACCCATGTCCCAGCTGTAAAGCTTGTAAGAACGGACGAAAAACGGATACTTTCTCATCACATCAGAGAAACGAGAAACATAGGATCAAAGAGTTGATCAGATGTAGCGACAAAAATGTGATCTATCTAGTTTCCTGCTCCTGCGGATTACAATATATAGGGCAGACATCAAGGGCCCTCAAAGATAGGATCAGGGAACACATCCTATGCATAGAGAAAGGCAGAATAGATACCCCACTCTACAAGCATTTTGCAACTACCCACAAGGGGAATCTGAAAGATTTTAGTTATTTTGGGATACAGAAGGTCAAAAAAGACTGGAGAGGAGGAAACCATGAGCAAAAACTACTATTCAATGAGTCAAGATGGATATTTATGATGGACTGTCTATACCCTAGAGGTTTAAATCAGAAAGAAGACCTTGCACACCTGATCTCCATTAAATGACATCTATTAAATAACAACCACCATCCATCTCCGAGTGCTCAAATATGATATGACCTAAGTTAGAGAGATAGGATCCCAACATGCGACCGCTAAGTTGGTTACCCGACACAGTATCCCAACTAAATATTTACCTCTGCATTCATCACTATTTTCTATGTACCTATAAAGGGAGATCGAATACATGAAAGCTATAAACTAGAGTGGAAGTGAAAATCAAAAATACTAACCCTCTCCGTTTCCTATTAAAACCAAGGGAAATGTAAAAATTCAGAGTGGGCATAATACTTGTTCTGTATTACAAAAGGTTAGTCGCTCATTAAAAAACAAAATCATATCAGAGAGAGAAACATAACATCAGGCATAGGACAATTTGGTCACAAAGATACATCAGCAACAATGAGTAAATATACAAGCATAAGTACATTTGTCAAGTAATTAACACCTGGCAACAGATCCATACACGGGAATAATAGACATAAAAAATTGCGACAATGTCGTATTGAATACACCCAGCTTTGTCAAACTGAACACATTCAGTATGACAACTTTAAAATTGTCATATTGAACTAAAAAAGTATCATAGAAAAGAAAAAAACCTGTATTCATACACTGGTCTATACATAACAATCCAATGTAGGACTACTTAATGTGTGAAATGAAATATCATAATTTGAAGATTTTGTATCTTGTATCCTCTACCCCACGTCTGCCCCAAAGTCAAACAGAAGCCATCACTTTGAGTGTATTTACGTCTGATCTTACACCAGCTGATTTCTGGTTAATGGTCACCTAAAGTCCTTTATATACACATACAAATGTAATGAAACCCTCCCAATTAGATTTGAGCTTACACCTTCACTGTGAACAGATAGGAAGATCCTTGATCCCTCTTGAGACATTACAGTTTGTCATCCCACCATCGGCGGTGAGATACAGCATTAGGATGCAATAAACGTCTCACAATGTTAAGTTAGATAAACATTGCAGGTCTATACTTTATCAAGGTCATATATGACTCAATGGCTCCTTGAGAATACCCATAGGCTTTATTTTCAAAAGAACTAGAAGGAAGCAGTGAAACGGCTATCCATTACGAAAGTATGAACAAATAAAAGTAAATTGTAAAGCTATTCAATATTAGGATCCAAGAATGTGCCTAGAATTAAGAAAGTGAGTTTTATTAGGATCCAAGAATGTGCTTAGAATTAATTAGTTAGAAGCAGTTTTACTATAAGCAGTGACAGATTAGCATTGTAAGAAATTACATACATTATTCAAAGAATTGACTATTCCCAGTAACCGATTCTATTACATATTGGCACATTGACTCTGACATTATATGTTATAGACACAGAGACAATGAGCCATAGTAAGATCGGGTAATACCGAATATCTGAGAAAGATCTGTAGTCCTAATAAGTGAGGGAACTACATATCCCATAAGTCAATGGGGAATATGATGCTGCACCTTCCGGTCATATGATGCAGACCGGTGGACCAAAGAACTTCCGGTCACATGATAGAGACTGGTGAATCGAATAAACTATGTCTCCCAAAAGCTAAAACGGAAGTTGATGCCGCGATACCAGGCCACTTCCGGTCATAGCAATTTTCAAAATAAGATCGCATTTGAAATTAAGTTTTTGACATCAACAGGGGCAATTCATAAATGAGAACCAGTCCATGTAAATAAATAAGCAATTTGAGCCCAAAGAAAGGGGAAACCCGCCCAGAAAACTAGCTGAGTTAACACAGAATATAATAATAACAACATTGACAAAACGCTACTATTACCTAATAATGAAAATAAAAAACAAATAAATAGGAAAATCTAGATTTATACCAGAATTTGTGGCAATAATAGGAACCAATTAACCTTTAAGATGGGAAAACATAAACATAACATAGGAAATACCCCAGAGATGCAATGGGTGAAACAGGAAACATAACATAGGAAATATCCCAGAGATGCAATGGGTGAAACAGGAAACATAACATAGGAAATATCCCAGAGATGCAATGGGTGAAACAGGAAACATAACATAGGAAATATCCCAGAGATGCAATGGGTGAAACAGGAAACATAACATAGGAAATATCCCAGAGATGCAATGGGTGAAACAGGAAAGGGAGGTGCCTCTAAAAATGGTGCCAAAACAGCACCAATCATTTCAACAGTGACCCTACTTAAAGCTCCCAGATTTTCTGATACAGTATAGTCTTGAGAAAGGCCTAGTCTAGGCCGAAACGCGTTGGCATACTGGTGAGCTTGGTTTTAATTACCTATATTATATATCATATACAGTGTTGCACTATTTGTTTCTCTTTTGTTCCCTTTTAGGTATTTTATCGATGTATTTGTTTGTTATGGATCTTACCAAGGATTTTTAACATCTGAATTAAGGATTTGTTTTCACTAGATCTTTAGTGCTTTTTAATATTATCACTGATTTTCTATTTTTGTCTTTTGATATTTTTGTCTTTTGATTTTTGACCTTTGTTTATCATTTGAATTCAAGTTTTCCACGTGGATTTTTTCACAAGTTATTTTTATTTTTAAACACCTCACGGATTTACAATTTTTTAATTTAGCAGCTGAACCACAATAATTTGACCCACTCAACGTTTACATTCTACTATTATTGACTTCACGTCACTTTGGAGGAAACACTACTGGATTCACTTACATATAACCGGTTGAACATTTGAACATTTTTTATGTACGCCAATTTTTGTGAACACTATTTTTTGTGAATGCTATTTTTCTTTGTTGAAAGCTATTGTGTGCACTCAATCACTCACTTAGGTTGTTTATATTATTGAATGTACATGTCCTTCTAACTCCTCATCACTGGCTCACTAAGTCAGCGTCACATGCTATACTCCATTGGATATTTTTAGATATTTTTAGATTTGTTTATTATATATATATATATTTTTGTTAAGTCAGACATGGATCCATGCGCCTGATTGCCATTTGTAAATTTTTATATGTATTAAAATGTACCTTTTACTAGCCTTTTAAGCTTTTTAGCGCTTACTCTCTCCCCATTTTAACTTTTGTATTGTTAGCCTACTAGGAGGCTATATAGTTAGTAAGCTTAAGGCCCTGGGTGTAGCGCTCGGTCCACTTCTCCTGTTCTTATAAAATGTATAGGAATATAGCCCAAATTAATGCTCTATCTGCTGAAATACGGTTTTATCAGCTTGTCCACACAGCTCTAAAATAAGTCAGCAATGGTGTGCACCACCCAAAAGCGTTAACCCTAAAATTACATTTTTAATTGAAGTGAAAATGTTAAGAGGTAACTGCTATGCTGAGAAGACAAGGTCTTAGGGTGCTATGACAAAATACAATAAAATAAAAGGGACTCAATCAAAAGCACTTTGCTATCAATTAATTAAAAAGCTCATCTTGTATGGACTATTATGTCCATTTAAAGATTAAATAAATTTCAGAAGGAAACATTATTTATATAAAAAAAAATACCAAACCAAGAAGAGGATCTCATATTAGAGGGCAATATTCTTCATTACTTCATAAGTGTAGTCGATACACTGAATAATCTAGTATCATAGCTAGAAGAGACATATATAGTAAAATAAGTCAGCAATTCAATGCACATATTAATAGGGCTTCCTATTCTAAAATGTAATCCATTCTACCCTATTACTAGGTATATTGGTAACCTAGAAGGTCCTTGTCATTCATATCTAACATCAAGCCAATAATTTAATATAATAAGCACAATGTACTCCAAATGTATTAAAAATAAGAATACTGTTCCTTGGAACTGTCATCTGCTGTTTAGAAATTAATTAAAACAATACTGGTTCAGACACATTAACTGAATTGCTGAAATAAATGCTATACATTAAATTATTCCACTATTAGTAAAGTGTGTTGCTAGGTCATTGTGTGTGCAATGTATGCATAATAAAATAATCAAAGGTTAAAAAATATTGCTTATTTGACAGTAAGCCTTTGTGGAGCTTTTTGGAATATTGCCAACATGTGCAAGAGACCTGGGAAAAAAAGCATTTTAAGAATTCTACTGTCATGCTCTGATTTTAAGATTAGTTTAACATTTCTTACCCAATTTGAAGACAGGAACTGTGAGTGAAAATAACCATAGCAATAAGCAAAACACTTCCATGTTCCAAACTGATGGAATCAATATGTTTGTTTTTTTGATAAGAAAAAATGTCAAAAATGTTTAAAATACATTCTGATTTCCCAAAAGAACGTGTCATTAAAGTATCTATGAATACAAATATACCATATAACTTATAAGCGAGAAAAGACAACCCCCGCAGGAAATTTGGACTACGGGAATTGATAGTTATCGAAGCAATCTTTACAGTTAGTTACATGTCATTAATTTGAGTAAACTGTTATATAAAAACTTCCTGAGGACTTCTCCACAAATTCAAGCAATTTTTATCCAAGCCATGTGTTTTCAATATGTTTATTTTGCTACTAAAACATATAAGTGTAGGCACCCTTCCTCCTGAGATCTAACTATGGTAAGATGGTTCCACTCATGCAATATCCTGTTTGGGTTTAATTTGCTGTTTGTTATTGGATAACTACATGTTGAAATGGCTCATTTTTTAATATCTGGATAAAAAAATTTGCCATAGGATTACTGACTTACAGAAGATCTGTTTTCCCTAGCTACTGATTGTGTTGTTTTAAATGCATTACTGGGATCACGTATAAGCAGCAAAGAAGTCTAATAATGGGGTATTTAAAACCGGCAAAGGAAATAGAACTCTGAGATGAATTTAATATGGTGGTGAAGGTTGCCATGCTAATTATCAAATCAGTCAGCAAAACGCAATGCAATCACTGGCAAGAGGACATTACGACAAGAATACTTAAAGGGCCATGATACCCAAATTTTGAAACAGTTGAAAGTGATGCAGCATAGCTGTAAAAAGCTAACTAGAAAATATCACCTGAACATCTCTATGTAAAAAAGAAAGATATTTTACCTCAAAATGTCCTAAGTATTCAAACCCCATTGCAAAGGACTTTAAGCAGCAAATCATATGTCTGTCCCCGGACAGCTAAGGGAGTGAGCTTCGTGCACACTCATATTATTTCCCTCTTCAGTTTAAGGAAGTTTACTATGAAATCTCATGAGAGTTAAGTCAAATCTCATGAGATCACAGTAAAAGAGTTCATCACCTCAGCACTGCTGATGCTGATTGGCTGCTGTTCATTTCTTCATTTTTTTATTTTTTTTTAACGGCAGCTGGACAGTAACTGAAATATAACTTTTTATACAGCACTTACTCTGATGAGCTAAAGACTATCTGCTAGATTACGAGTCTTGTGTTAGCCGTAAAAAGCAGTGTTGAGAGGTCCCAACGCTGCTTTTTAACGCCCGCTGGCAGGAGAGGGTGTATCGCTCACTTTTCTTCTGCGACTCGAGCTTACCGCAAATCCCCTTACGTAAATTGTGTATCCTATTTTTTTAATGGGATTTGCCTAACGCCGGTATTACAAGTCTTGGAAGAAGTGAGCGGTAGACCCTCTACTGTCAAGACTCCTACCGCATTTTAAAGTCAGTAGTTAAGAGTTTTATGGGCTAACGCTGTAACATAAAACTCTTAACTAAAGTGCTATAAAGTACAATAACACCCTTAAACTACCTATTAACCCCTAAACCGAGCCCCCCCCCCCACATCGGAAACACCTAAATAAAGTTTTTGACACCTAATCTGCCGACCGGACATCGCCGCCAATTTAATAAATATTTTAACCCCTAAACTGCCGCACTCCCGCCTCGCAAACACTAGTTAAATTTTATTAACCCCTAATCTGCCGTCCCTAACATCGCCGACACCTACCTACATTTATTAACCCCTAATCTGCCGCCCCCAACGTCGCCGCTACTATATTAAATTTATTAACCCCTAAACCTAAGTCTAACACCCCCCTAACTTAAATATAATTTAAATAAAACAAAATTAAATTACTACAATTAAATAAATTATTCCTATTTAAAACTAAATACTTACCTGTAAAATAAACCATAAGATAGCTACAATATAACTAATAGTTACATTTGTATCTATCTTAGGGTTTATATTTATTTTACAGGCAACTTTGTATTTATTTTAACTAGGTACAATAGTTATTAAATAGTTATTAACTATTTAATAACTTCCTAGTTAAAATAAATACAAATATACCTGTAAAATAAATCCTAACCTAAATTACAATTACATCTAACACTACCCTATCATTAAATTAATTACCTAAACTAACTACAATTAAATAAAATAAACTAAAGTACAAAAAAAAAAAAAAAACCTCTAAATTACAGAAAATAAAAAAATAATTTTATACTAATTAGATAAGTCTTCATCCAGGTGGCATCTTCTATCTTCATCCATCCGGAGCAGAGCGGGTCCATCTTGAAGCCAGCCGACGTGGAGCATCCTCTTCTTCCAACGACTCCCGACGAATGAAGGTTCCTTTAAATGACGTCATCCAAGATGGCGTCCCTTGAATTCCGATTGGCTGATAGGATTCTATCGAAATTAAGGTAGAAAAAATCCTATTAGAACAGCCAATAGAATGCGAGCTCAATCCTATTGGCTGATTGGATCAGCCAATAGGATATAACTTCAATCCTATTGGCTGATTGCATCAGCCAATAGGATTTTTTCTACCTTAATTCTGATTGGCTGATAGAATCCAATGAGCCAATCGGAATTCAAGGGACGCCATCTTGGATGACGTCATTTAAAGGAACCTTCATTCGTCGGGAGTCGTCGGAAGAAGAGGATGCTCAGCGTCGGCTGGCTTCAAGATGGACCCGCTCCACGGATGGATGAAGATAGGATATGCCGCCTGAATGAAAACTTCTGCTCGTCTGGAGGTCCTCTTCTGCCCGGATCGGATGAAGACTTCTGCCCCTCTGGAGGACCACTTGTTCCCGGCTGGGTGAAGACGGCTCAAGGTAGGGTGATCTTCAAGGGGGTAGTGTTAGGTTTTATTAAGGGGGGATTGGGTGGGTTTTAGAGTAGGGTTGGGTGTGTGGGTGGTGGGTTGTATTTTTTTTTACAGGTAAAAGAGCTGATTATTTTGGGGCAATGCCCCGCAAAAAGCCCTTTTAAGGGCTATTTGTAATTTAGTATAGGGTAGGGAATTTTATTATTTTAGGGGGCTTTTATATTTTATTAGGGGGAATTAGATTAGGTGTAATTAGTTTAAAATTCTTGTAATTATTTTTTTATTTTCTGTAATTTAGTGGGGGGGTTTTGTACTTTAGTTTATTTAATGTAATTGTATTTAATTGTAGTTAGTTTAGGTAATTAATTTAATGATAGTGTAGTGTTAGGTGTAATTGTAATTTAGGTTAGGATTTATTTTACAGGTATATTTGTATTTATTTTAACTAGGAAGTTATTAAATAGTTAATAACTATTTAATAACTATTGTACCTAGTTAAAATAAATACAAAGTTGCCTGTAAAATAAAAATAAACCCTAAGCTAGCTACAATGTAACTATTAGTTACATTGTAGCTATCTTAGGCTTTATTTTATAGGTAAGTATTTAGTTTTAAATAAGATTAATTTATTTAATTGTAGTTATTTTCTTTAGATTTATTTAAATTATATTTAAGTTAGGGGGTGTTAGGGTTAGGGTTAGACTTAGGTTTAGGGGTTAATACATTTACTATAGTAGCGGCGACGATGGGGGCGACAGATTAGGGGTTAATAATATAATGTAGGTGGCGACGATGTCGGGCGGCAGATTAGGGGTTAATAAGTGTAATATTAGGGGTGTTTAGACTCGGGGTTCATGTTAGGGTGTTAGGTGTAGACATAAAAAGTATTTCCCCATAGGAATCAATGGGGCTGCGTTACTGAGTTTTACGCTGCTTTTTGGCAGGTGTTAGACTTTTTCTCAGCCGGCTCTCCCCATTAATGTCTATGGGGAAATCGTGCACAAGCACGTATGACCAGCTCACCGCTGACTTAAAGGGCCATTATACACTCATTTTTTCTTTGCATAAATGTTTTGTAGATGATCTATTTATAAAGCCCATAAAGTTTGTTTTTTTTAAAAAAAATGTTTAATTTTGCTTATGTTTAAATAACATTGCTCTGATTTTCAGACTCCTAACCAAGCCCCAAAGTTTTATGAGAATACCGTCAGCTACCTTCTCCAGCTTGCTCCTGTTTGTGTAAAGGGTCTTTTCATATGCAAAAGAAGGGGGAGGGGGGGAGTGTCTTATTTCCCTCTTGCAGTGGGCTTTCCAACTGCCTTTTCAACAGAGCTAAACTGAAAGCTTCTAAGTACGTTTTTAAACCATTTTATACTGGATTTTTATATCAGTATCTGTGCATCTTATTCTTTATAGTAGTGTCTATTACATGCAGTTATATGAAAATGAGTGTATACTGTCCCTTTAAGCAGCGCTGGTATCCACAGAGTCCAGACCTGAATATTATAGAGGCAGTATGGGATCACCTGGACAGAGAAATAAATAAAAGACAATCTAAATCTAAAAAAGAACTCTGGGAAGTGCTGAAAGAAGCCTGGCATTATATACCAAAAGATTACTTCAGAAACCTTCAGGACAGTCTCCCCAAAATAGTTCAAGATGTGCTTAGTGCCAATGGAGGTCACACTAAATACTGACTTTTGCGTGAAGAAGCAATTTTGTTCTGAAAATTGTGTTATTTTATATTTTGTGTACATATTTCCTGTAACAACAAATCGTAAGGTGGCCTAAGACTTTACTACAGTATTATATTTATATATATATATATATATATATATATATATATATATATATATATAAATAAATATACGTGTATATATATACATATGTATGTTTGTGTGTCTGTGTGAAAATGCTTTGCTGTAAAGCCTTAAGTGTTTCTTGATGGGACATGAAACCCAAATTTTTTCTTTCATGATTCAGATAGAGCTGTTGATTGGTGGTTGCATATATGTATCGATATGTATTGTTACTCCTTCAACAAATGATACAAAGATAATTAAACAAATTAGATAATAGAAGTAAATTAGAAAGTTGTTTTAAATTGTATTCTCTATCTGAATAATGAAAGAAAAAAAGTAAATTCATGCTTACCTGATAAATTGATTTCTTCAATGATACGACGAGTCCACTGATTCATCCTTTACTTGTGGGATATTATCCTCCTGCTAACAGAAAGTGGCAAAGAGCACCACAGCATTGCTGTCTATATAGCTCCTCCCTTGACTCCACCCCCCAGTCATTCGACCAAAGGTACAGGAAGAAAAAGGAGAAACTAAAAGGTGCAGAGGTGACTGAAATTTTAAACAAAAAAAATATAATCTGTCTTAAATTGACAGGGCGGGCCGTGGACTCGTCGTATCATAGAAGAAATCAATTTATCAGGTAAGCATAAATTTACTTTTCTTCTATAAGATATGACGAGTCCACGGATTCATCCTTTACTTGTGGGATACAATACCAAAGCTACAGGACACGGATGAACGGGAGGGACAAGACAGATGCCTAAACAGAAGGCACCACTGCTTGAAGAACTTTTCTCCCAAAAATAGCCTCCGAAGAAGCAAAAGTATCAAATTTGTAAAATTTGGAAAAGGTATGAAATGAAGACCAAGTCGAAGCCTTACAAATCTGTTCGACAGAAGCATAATTTTTAAAAGCCCATGTGGAAGCCACCGCTCTAGTAGAGTGACCTGTAATTCTTTCAGGAGGCTGCTGTCCAGCAGTCTCGTATGCCAAACGGATGGATGATGCTTTTCAGCCAAAAAGAAAGAGAGGTAGCCGTAGCTTTTTTACCTCTACGTTTTCCAGAATAGACAACAAACAGAGTAGATGTTTGACAGGAATCTTTGGTCGCTTGCAAGTAAAACTTCAAAGCACGAACCACGTCCAAGTTGTGCAACAGACACTCCTTCTTAGAGGAAGGATTAGGACACAGGGAAGGAACAACAATTTCCTGATTAATATTCTTATTAGTAACAACCTTAGGAAGGAATCCAGGTTTGGTACGCAAAACCACCTTATCAGAATGGAAAACAAGATAATGCGAGTCGCATTGCAATGCAGATAGTTCAGAAACTCTTCGAGCCGAAGAGATAACTAAAAACAGAACTTTCCAAGATAGAAGCTTAATATCTATGGAATGCATAGGTTCAAACGGAACCCCTTGAAGAACTTTAAGAACTAAATTCAAACTCCATGGCGGAGCAACAGGTTTAAACACAGGCTTAATTCTAACCAAAGCCTGAAAAAATAACTGAACGTCTGGAACATCTGCCAGACGCTTGTGCAATAAAATTGACAAAGCAGATATCTGTCCCTTTAAGAAACTAGCTGATAACCCTTTCTCCAAACCTTCTTGGAGAAAGGACAAAATCCTAGGAATCCTGATCTTACTCCATGAGTAGCCTTTGGATTCACACCAATAAAGATATTTACGCCATACCTTATGGTAAATCTTCCTAGTCACAGGCTTTCGGGCCTGAATCAAGGTATCTATGACTGACTCAGAGAATCCTCGCTTAGATAAAATCAAGCGTTCAATTTCCAGGCAGTCAGCCGCAGAGAAACTAGATTTGGATGCTGGAACGGACCTTGAATGAGAAGGTCCTGTCTCAGCGGCAGTGTCCATGGTGGTAGAGATGACATTTCCACCAGGTCTGCATACCAAGTCCTGCGTGGCCACGCAGGTGCTATCAAAATCACAGAAGCCCTCTCCTGTTTGATTCTGGCGAGGAAGGAGAAGAAATGGTGGAAACACATAAGCCAGGTTGAACGACCAAGGTACTGCTAGAGCATCTATCAGTACTACTTGGGGATCCCTTGATCTGGACCCATAACAAGGAAGTTTGGCATTCTGACGAGATGCCATCAGATCCAATTCTGGTGTGGCCCATTGATGAATCAATTGTGCAAACACCTCCGGATGGAGCTCCCACTCTCCCGGATGAAAAGTCTGACGATTAAGAAAATCCACTTCCCAGTTCTCCACTCCTGGGATATAGATTGCTGATAGATGGCAAGAGTGAGTCTCTGCCCATTGAATTATTTTGGAAACCTCTATCATCGCTAGAGAACTCTTTGTTCCCCCCTGATGATTGATATATGCTACAGTCGTGATATTGTCCGACTGGAATCTTATGAATCTGGCCGAAGCCAGCTGAGGCCACGCCTGATGCGCATTGAATATCGCTCTCAGTTCTAGAATATTTATTGGATGGAGAGCTTCCTCCTGAGTCCACACACCATGTGCTTTCAGGGAATTCCAGACTGCACCCCAGCCCAATAGGCTGGTGTCCGTCGTCACTATGACCCATTCTGGCCTGCGGTAACACATTCCCTGGGACAGATGATCCTGTGACAACCACCAAAGAAGAGAGTCTCTGGTCTCTTGATCCAGATTCATCTGAGGAGATAAATTTGCATAATCCCCATTCCACTGTCTGAGCATGCATAGTTGCAGTGGTCTGAGATGCAAGCACGCAAACGGAACTATGTCCATTGCCGCTACCATTAGTCCAATTACCTCCATACACTGAGCCACTGATGGCCGCGGAAGGAATGAAGTGCTCGGCAGGTGGTTAAGATCTTTGATTTTCTGACCTCCGTCAAAAAATTTTCATGTCTACCGAGTCTATCAGAGTTCCTAGGAACGAAACTCTTGTTAGAGGAACAACTGAACTCTTTTTTATGTTCACCTTCCACCCGTGAGATCTTAGAAAAGCCAACACGATGTCCGTGTGAGATTTGGCTAGTTGGTAAGTTGACGCCTGAATTAAGATATCGTCCAGACAAGGCGCCACTGCTATGCACCGTGGCCTTAGAACCGCCAAAAGGTACCCTAGCACTTTTGTGAAAATTCTGGGAGCTGTGGCCAACCCGAAGGGAAGAGCCACAAACTGGTAATGCTTGTCCAGGAAGGCAAACCTGAGGAACTGGTGATGATCTTTGTGGATAGGAATGTGAAGATACGCATCCTTCAAATCCACGGTGGTCATATATTGACCCTCCTGGATCATTGGTAAAAGAGTCTGAATGGTCTCCATCTTGAAGGATGGGACTCTGAGAAATTTGTTTAGGATCTTGAGATCTAAAATCGGTCTGAAGGTTCCCTCTTTTTTGGGAACCACAAACAGATTGGAGTAAAACCCCTGCCCCTGTTCTGCTTTTGGAACTGGGCAGATTACCCCCATAGTATATAGGTCTTCTACACAGCGTAAGAATGCCTCTTTTTTTGTCTGGTTTACAGACAACCGTGAAAGATGAAATCTCCCCCTTGGAGGAGAATCTTTGAAGTCTAGAAGATACCCCCTGGGTCACAATTTCTAAAGCCCAGGAGTCCTGAACGTCTCTTGCCCAAGCCTGAGCAAAGAGAGAAAGTCTGCCCCCTACTAGATCCGGTCCCGGATCGGGGGCTGCCCCTTCATGCTGTCTTGGGAGCAGCAGCGGGCTTCTTGGTCTGTTTACCTTTATTCCAAGTCTGGTTAGGTCTCCAGACTGACTTGGATTGAGCAAAATTCCCCTCCTGCTTTGCGGCAGGGGAGGAGGTAGGGGGACCACCTTTTGAAGTTTTGAAAGGAACGAAAATTATTATGTTTGGTCCTCATCTTATAAGTCTTATCCTGAGGAAGGGCATGGCCTTTTCCTCCAGTGATGTCGGAAATGATCTCTTTCAGTTCAGGCCCGAATAGGGACTTACCCTTGAAAGGAATAGCTAAAAGCTTAGATTTTGATGACACATCAGCAGACCAGGACTTAAGCCATAATGCTCTATGCGCTAAAATGGCAAAACCTGAATTCTTTGCCGCTAATTTAGCCAGTTGAAAAGTGGCATCTGTAATGAAAGAATTAGCTAGCTTGAGAGCCCTAATTCTATCCAGAATCTCATCTAATGGGGTCTCAACCTTAAGAGCCTCCTCTAGAGCCTCGAACCAAAAAGCAGCTGCAGTAGTTACAGGAACAATGCACGCTATAGGTTGCAGAAGAAAACCCTGATGAATAAATATTTTCTTTAGAAGACTCTCTAATTTTTTATCCATAGGATCTTTGAAAGCACAACTGTCCTCAATTGGTATAGTTGTACGCTTAGCCAGGGTAGAAATAGCTCCCTCCACCTTAGGGACCGTCTGCCACGAGTCCCGAATGGTGTCAGATAACATTTTTTTAAAAGTAGGGGGGGGGGGGGGAGAGAACAAAATACCTGGTCTATCCCACTCCTTAGTAACAATGTCCGAAATCCTCTTAGGGACCGGAAAAACATTAGTGTAAGCAAGAACCTCTAGATATCTATCCATTTTACACAATTTCTCTGGTGGAATTACAATAGGGTCACAATCATCCAGAGTCGCTAAAACCTCCCTGAGTATCAAGCGGAGGTGTTCTAGCTTAAACTTAACAGCCGTCATATCTGAGTCTGTTTGAGGGAACATTTTTCCTGAATCAGAAAGCTCTCCCTCAGACAGCAATTCCCTCACCTCCAACTCAGAACATTGTGAGGGTACATCGGAGATGGCTAATAAAGCGTCAGAGGGCTCAGCATTTACTCACACACCGGACCTACTGCGCTTTCCCTGCAACCCAGGCAGTTTAGATAAAACCTCAGTGAGGGTAGTAGACATAACTGCGGCCATATCTTGCAGGGTGAAAGAATGAGACGCCCTAGTACTTGGCGTTGCTTGTGCGGGCGTTAACGGTTGTGACACGGTTGTGAGAATTAGATAGCATAACCTGATTCTCTTCTGACTGAGAATCATCCTGTGACATACTTTTATCAGCTAAAATATGTTCTTTGCAATTTAAGGCCCTTTCAGTGCATGAGGGACACATTTTAAGTGGGGGTTCCACAATGGCTTCTAAACACATGGAACATTGGCTTTCCTCAATGTCAGACATGTTAAACAGGCTAGTAATGACAACAAACAGGCTTGAAAACACTTTATTTAGTGAAAAATTAACAATCTGAAAAAAACGGTACTGCGCCTTTAAGAGAAAAAAAGCATACAAGTTTTCCAAAACTGCTTTAAAACAATCAAATCGTTCCAATTTTATGATGGAAGCATCCAAACTATGCAGCTAAGTTTGCCCCACAAGGAAAGGAACACTTAACCCTTACTAGAAAAAACGGATAATTAGAAAAACGTTTATATCAATAGAAACACCCCCTGTGGCGCCTACCTGCCCTCAGGGGTCTGCAAAACCAGGTTAAAGCTTCGATTTGGCCCAATACAGTCACAAGGGCCCACCGGAGTTGGAGCTTGCTTGACAAAAACAACTGCGCAACTGAGGCGCGAAAATAGGCCCCGCCCATCTCACTCGATGTCTCTTAGCCCAAATGAACCGCACCAGAGCGGTCTAAACTAGCCATGTGGGTTCATAAACCCCAAAAAATAAGCCATGTGTACCCTCTCAATAAACATGAAAAACGTTCCTTATAAAAACGTTATCAGCACTCCCAGTAATGTAAACGTTTGCCCACAAACATTCAAAACTCAGTGTCAACCATTTTTTTCTTAGCCCATATATGCAAGCTCAGTAATAACCCTCTATATATTTTAGGATTACTGCTTACCCTTTCCCTCATGGGGATACTGTCAGCCAATTCTGAAATACCACAGTCTCTCCAGAAAAAAAATGACTGAACATACCTCACTGCTTATAGCATGAAAAACGTTCCTCACACTGAAGTTTCTTAAGTACTCCTCAGCCATTCTGTGGGAACTGCTCTGGATCTTAGTGACAACTGCTAAGATCATCAGCCTCCAGGCAGAAGTCTTCATCCATCTGCTGCCTGAGGGAAAATAGTACACACCGGTACCATTTAAAATAAAAAACTCTTGCTTGAAGAAAATAAAAACTAGCATTTTATCACCTATTTCACTTTACCGTTCCTAGTACTTAGAGTAGGCAACGAGAATGACTGGGGTGTGGAGTCAAGGGAGGAGCTATATAGACAGCTCTGCGGTGGTGCTCTTTGCCACTTCCTGTTAGCAGGAGGATAATATCCCACAAGTAAAGGATGAATCCGTGGACTTGTCGTATCTTATAGAAGACATTTGGGTTTCATGTCCCTTTAATTGCTTAATGTTCAAATCATGTTCAAAACATGAGATTATGTTCAAAATGAATTAAGCATAGCTTATCTATACCTATATTACCTATAATACAGATTTATTAGTGGGCGGGGAGCTTGTTGGGATTTATTTTCACACATATAACACATTAAAAACTCAACTGTTACGACAAAAGGAGTCAGGGTATGGCAGAGCAAGCTACAATAAAAAATGCTGAATTGGAAGATTCTGTAATCAAATTAAATACAGAACATTGTGTGCCTTGCTGTTATAGCTTAAACATAATAATTGTGTTAATAAAGGTAGCCATTAACAATGCATTTTAACAGTTAAAATACCAAATTAGGCTAAAAAAAAAAGTTAAATCTCAGGATAAGGTGGTGAGCTTGTAAAAAATGTGAAGGTCAGATGCGGTAACTAAACATTATAATCATACACAGTAGGAAAGAATAATGTTAAATATCTCAACCCATATGCTATCATTTATGAGTAGTATTTTTTTTATAAATGTACACATTACAGCATGAAAATTACATTATAAAGAAGCATCCAGTAAATTACTAACAACAGTTGAAATATAAAACTGTTATCCAGGAGAAAATGTGGCTCTATTTTAAAAACATTAAGGGCTAGATTACGAGTGGAGCTCTAACAGTTACGCGCAAGCGAAAGGGGGTTTATCACAGGTTTTTAGCTCCAACTACAAGTTGAAAGTAAACGCGTACACTTGAGCGCAATTGAAGTTAATGTGAATCAGGTTAGCACAACCTCAGAGCGCTAGTTAACTGTTTCGCAAAACAAAAAAGTGTCACAAAACACAAAAATACATTAAAAAGAACAGTTACACTCATAATAAGAGCATCTAATAAAAATTATTTGCAAAAAGGTATATAAAGATATGAGGGCTCAGGTGTTAGAAAAAAAAGGCAGGCAAAGGGCTTTAACATAGAGATACATATATACATACATATACATGTCTAAAGATATATATATGTATATATTTGTGTACATATTTTTTTATATGTGTATATATGTATTTACAGAAACATATTTATGCAATATTTATATTTAAAAAAGTGTTATACTGTGTATTTACTGTAAATATTTCACATTCCAATGTTCTTCACATAGCAGATAATCCTATATATATCTGTATGTATCTATACCTATATATAATCATGTATATGGATGCCCCACATGCCGTCCAGCTCGTGCGGCATGCAACAATTGGATGAAGCTGGTTTTGTCATCGCTCAGCTAAATTAAGTATGATATGCGGGTGGAGGAATGTTTACCTTCACAAAATGGTAAATATTTTGAAAATAAAGCGTCTTAAAAAAATGTAATCAATGAAAGTGCCCCTGTTTTGCTAACTAATTGTAAATACTGTACTTTAAAATAGAGTTGTTTCATACACACAATTTAAATTTGTAGTCTTTTTTTAACTAATACATTTACATATTTAGTGGAGATTTTATCCTCAGAATATCTTGTCTGCTTATTAGTAAAATCTGTATAATTTTTCATAACTAGAATTTACTACATTTTTGGTACCACATATGATGGTCTTATAATATTTCTAAGTAATATTTTGCACCCATACTACTTTATATTTCAAGGGTGTATTAATGTCACAATACATTGCAACTCTTCCATAATCCAGGGATTAAGCTTATTCTGAATTTTAACTACCATGATGGAGAGTCCACAAATCCATTCAATGACTAGTGGGAATTCAACTCCTGGCCACCAGGTGGATGCAAAGCACACCCCAGCAATGCTTCAAGTATCCTCCCACTACCCACAATCCCTAGTCATTCAGTCGAGGAATTATGGAAAGAGAAGAAGACACAAAGTGTATAGAGGGGCCTGAGGTTTAGAAAAATGACAAAAAGCCGTCTTAAACATAAGGGCGGGTCGTGGACTCTCCATGCCAGGAAAGAAAATAATTTATCAGGTAAGTATAAATTATGTTTTCTTTCCAATGGCATGTTGAGTCCACAAATCCATTCAGCTACTAGTGGGAACCATTACCAAAGCTAGAAACCACAGAATGGAAGGGAGGGATACACAAAACACGCAGACCTAAACAGAAGGCACCACCGCTTGAAGAACTTTCCTCCCAATAGAAGTTTCAGCTGAGGCAAAAACATCACATTTGTAATTTTTTTAAAAAAGTATGCAATGATAACCAAGTGGCCGCCTTGCAAATCTGTTCCATATAAGCATAATTTTTTAGGCCTAAGAGGAAGTGACAGCCCTAGTGGAGTGAGCCGTAATTTTCTCTGGAGGCTGCTGTCCAGCTGTCTCATAAGCCAATCGAATAACACTTCTCAACCAGAAGAAGAGAGTAGAAGAAGTGGCATTCTGACCCCTCTCTGTTTACCTGAAAAGACAACAAAAAGAGCAGAAAATCTTTCATAGCCTGTAAATAGAAACTTAAAGCATGCACAACATCCATATTGTACAATAACCGCTCCTTCTTAGAGGAAGGATTTATACAAAATGAAGAAACAACAATTTCTTGGTTAATATTGCATTCTGAAACCACATTAGGTAGAAATCCTAATTTAGTACGGATAACCGCCTTAGCCGCATGAAGAATAAGATAAGGAGAATCACTTGATATAAACAGAATGCATACAGGCCCATTTATCAAGCTCCGTATGGAGCTTGAAGGGCCGTGTTTCTGGCGAGTCTTCAGACTCGCCAGAAACACAAGTTATGAAGCAGCGGTCTAAAGACCGCTGCTTCATAACCCTGTCCGCCTGCTCTGAGCAGGCGGACAGGAACCGCCGGAAATCAACCCGATCGAATACGATCGGGTTGATTGACAGCTCCCTACTGGCGGCCGATTGGCCGCGAGTCAGCAGGGGGCGGCGTTGCACCAGCAGCTCTTGTGAGCTGCTGGTGCAATGTTAAATGTGGAGAGCGTATTGCTCTCCGCATTTAGCGAGGTCTTGCGGACCTGATCCGCAGTGTCGGATCAGGTCCGCAAGCCCTTTGATAAATGGGCCCCATAGGCTCAAATGGAGCCTGCTGCAGAACTTTAAGAACCAGATTAAGACTCCAAGGAGGAGCAATTGACCTAAACACAGGCCTAATTCTAACCAAAGCCTGGACAAATGTTTGAACATCTGGCAATATTGCCAGACGCTTCTGCAGAAGTATTGACAGAGACGAAATCTGACCCTTTAGGGTACTAACTGATAAACCCTTCTCTAGGCCCTTCTGAAGAAAGGACAGAATATGGGGAATTCTCACCTGACTCCAAGAAAAAACCCATATATCAGCACCAATTAACGTATTTACGCCATACCTTATAATAAATCTTGCGAGTAACAGGCGTTTACGAGCCTGAATCATAGTCTCAATAACAATCACAGAAAAATCTTGCGAGTAACAGGCATTTACGAGCCTGAATCATAGTCTCAATACAATCACAGAAAAACCTTGTCTGGACAAGACTAAGCATTAAATCTCCAAGCAGTCAGCTTCAGAGAGACTAAGTTCGGATGGAGGAAGGGACCCTGAAGAAGAAGATACTTCCTTAGAGGCAATTTCCACAGGGGAAATGACGACATCCTCACTAGGTCCGCAAACCAAGTTATGTGAGGCCCCGCTGGAGCTATTAGAATCACCGAAGCCTGCTCCTGTTTGATACAAGCTATCACCCAAGGAAGGAGGGCAACCGGAGGAAACAGATAAATCAGACCGAAATCCCATGGTACTGCCAGGGCATCTGCTTGAGGATCTCTTGATCTTGCTCCATATCTTGGAAGCTTGGCATCTAGACGAGATGCCATCAGATACAGTTCCAGAACTCCCCACTTGAGGGTTAACATCCGGATGGAGAACTTATTCCCCTGGATGAAACGTCTGCCTGCTCAGATAATCCCCTTCCCAGTTGTCCACCCCTGGGATATGAAAGGCAGAGAGATGGCAATTGTGAGACTCTGTCAACTGAAGAATGTGAGTCACCTCCGTCATAGCTAACAAGCTCAGTGTTCCTCCCTGGTGGTTAATATACGCCACCAAAGTGATGTTGTCTGATTCAAATCTGATAAACCAGACTAAACGCAGTTGAGGCCAAGCTGATAGAACTTTGAGAATTACTCTCAATTCTAGGATACTTATAGGAATGACACACTCCTTCTGAGTCCAAAGTCCCTGAGCTTTTAGGGACCCCCAAACTGCTCCCCAGCCTAACAGGCTGGCATCTGTGGTCACAATCTCCCAAGAAGGTCTCAGGAAACAAGTGCCCTGAGACAAATGGTCCTGGGAGATCCACCAAGACAGAGACATTCTTGTCTGAGGGTCTAAAACTATCATCTGAGAGGGATAAGAGTGGTCTCCATTCCATTGATTGAGCATACATAACTGAGGAGGTCTTAGATGGAAGCGAGCAAACGGAATAATGTCCATGGATGCAACCATGAGACCAACTACTTCCATGCATACAGCTACCGATTAACGAATAGAGGGCTCAAGAGAATGACAGGCTTTCAGAAGCTTGAATTTTCTGACCTCCGTCAAAAAAATCTTTATAGATACTGAGATTTTGATTGTCCCCAGAAAACGTACCAAGGAACTTTTCCCTACATTCACCTTCCACCCGTGAGAGCGGAGAATAGCTAACAGAGAATCTGTATGGGATCTTGCTAACTGAAAAGATGGCGCCTGGACCAAGATATCATTCAGGTAAGGAGCTACCGCAATCCCTAGAGATCTGGCCACAGCCAAAAGTGCACCTAGAACCTTTGTAAAGATTCGAGGAGCAGTGGCGAGGCCGAAAGACAGGGATAAAAATTGGAAATGTTGATCCAAAAAAGCGAACCTCAGGAACTTGAAATGTTCCCTGTGGATAGGCACATGAAGATACACATCCTTTAGGTCTATAGTGGTCATAAATTGACCCTCCTGAAATAGAGGGAGATTAGAACGAATAGTCTCCATTTTGAAGGAATGGGTCGAAAAGTTCCCTCCTTTTCGGAACTACAAAAAGATTTGAATAAAATCCCCGACCCTGTTCTGCTAGAGGAACTGGGATAATCACTCCCAGAGAGGACAAATCCCTTACGCAATTTAAGAAGGCCTCTGTTTTTACCTGGTTTACAGATAATCTTGATAATAGGAATCTGTCCCTGGAGAGACAAGACTTGAATCCTATCCTGTATCCCTGGGAGACTATATCCACTGCCAAGGATCTGGAATGTCGCAAATCCAAGCCTGCTGAAAAAGGGAAAGCCTGCCCCCTACCTGATCCAGAACTGGATCGGGGGCAGCCCCTTCATGCTGACTTAGCCTCAGCGGAAGGCTTTCTGGATTGCTTAACCTTGTTCCATGGCTGGCTAGCTCTCCAAGAAGTCTTGGCTTGCTCAGATTTAGAAGATGAAGAAGTTACGAAAGGAACGAAAATTAGAAGTTTGACAACCCTTGGGTCTATTCTTATCCTGTGGTAAAAAAAAACTCCCTTTCCACCAATAACCATGGAAATGATCTCTGCCAGACCAGGACCAAATAAAGTCTTACCCTTAAAAGGTAGAGACAGAAGCTTGGATTTAGAAGTCACATCCGCAAACCAAAACTTTAATCAAAGGGCTCTGCAAGCTAGTATTGCAAAACTAGAAATCGTGGCTTCCAGCGTAAGAACTTGCATTCTGGCATCACAGATAAAAGTATTAGCCAGCATTAGAGCATTGATCCTATCCTGGATCTCCTCTATAGTAGTCTCCTCTGAAATTAGATCAGACAAAGAGTCACACCAATAAGAGGCTGCACCAGCAACTGTCGCAATACTAGCAACTGGTTGTTACTGCAAACCCTGATGAAGAAACATCTTTCTTAAGTAACCGTCCAGTTTCTTATCCATAGAATCTCTAAAAGAGGAACTATCCTCAAGAGGAATAGTAGTTCTATTGGCTAAGGTAGATATAGCGCCCTCTACTCTAGCAACAGTGCACCACAGATCTTGCACTGAATCAGCCAAAGGAAACATCTTTTTAAACACAGGAGACGGGTTAAAAGGAACACCCGGCTTCTCCCATTCCTGAAATATAATGTCAGACATGCGATCTGGAACAGGAAAAACCTCCACAGATAGGTTTGACATCAAAAACTCTATTCAGTTTATTAGCCTTTTTAGGAGCATCTGCAACAGTTTCAGAGCTATCCAAAGTAGCTAAAACCTTCTTCAAAAATAAACAGAGATACTTCAGTTTAAATTTAAAATTAACCTCCTCATAATCTATTGTACTAGGAACTGCAGATTCTGAATCAGAGATTTCGCCCTCAGAAGCTGCAGAGGAATGATGCTCGCTAGATAACTGACTGCTTGATTACGAGTCTTGCGTTAGCCTTAAAAAGCAGCGTTGAGAGGTCCCAACGCTGCTTTTTAACGCCCGCTGGTATTACGAGTCTGGCAGGTACAGATGTACCGCTAACTTTCTTTCCGCGACTCGAGCATACCGCAAATCCCCTTACGTCAATTGCGTATCCTATCATTTTAATGAGATTTGCCTAACGCCTGTATTACGAGTCTTGGAAAAAGTGAGCGGTACAGCCTTTCCTGTCAAGACTCCTACCGCATTTAAAAGTCAGCAGTTAAGAGTTTTATGGGCTAACGCCGTAACATAAAACTCTTAACTAAAGTGCTAAAAAGTACACTAACACCCATAAACTACCTATTAACCCCTAAACCGAAGCCTTCCGCACATCGCAAACACTTAAATACATTTTTTAACCCCTAATCTGCCGACCGGACATCGCCGCCACTGTAATAAATATATTAACCCCTAAACCGCCGCACTCCCGCCTCGCAAACACTAGTTTTATTTTATTAACCCCTAATCTGCCGTCACTAACATCGCCGACACCTACCTACATTTATTAACCCCTAATCTGCCACCCACGTCGCCACCACTATATTAAATGTATTAACCCCTAAATCTAAGTCTAACCCTAAACCTAACCCCCCTAACATAAATATAATTTAAATAAATCTAAATGAAATAACTACAATTAACTAAATTAGTCCTATTTAAAACTAAATACTTACCTATAAAATAAACCCTAATATAGCTACAATATAACTAATAATTACATTGTAGCTATTTTAGAATTTATTTTTATATTACAGGCAAGTTTGTATTTATTTTAACTAGGTACAATAGTTATTAAATAGTTATTAACTATTTAATAACTACCTAGCTAAAATAAGTACAAATTTACCTGTAAAATAAACCCTAACCTAAGTTACAATTACACCTAACACTACACTATAAATAAATTACGGCTAGATTTAGAGTTTTGTCGGTAACAACCCGCGTAGCTAACGCTGGCTTTTTTTTCCCCGCACCTTTTAAATACCGCTGGTATTTAGAGTTAGGCTCCAAAAAGGGAGCGTAGAGCATAATTTATCGCCACTGCAACTCTAGATACCAGCGGTGCTTACGGACGCGGCCAGCTTCAAAAACATGCTCGTGCACGATTTCCCCATAGGAAACAATGGGGCTGTTTGAGCTGAAAAAAAAACCTAACACCTGCAAAAAAGCAGCGTTCAGCTCCTAACGCAGCCCCATTGTTTCCTATTGGGAAACAGTTTCTAAGTCTGCACCTAACACTCTAACATGTACCCCGAGTCTAAACACCCCTAACCTTATACTTATTAACATCTAATCTGCTGCCCCCGCTATCGCTGACCCCTGCATTATATTATTAACCCCTAATCTGCCGCTCCGTACACCGCCGCAACCTACATTATACCTATGTACCCCTAATTTGCTGCCCCTAACACCGCTGACCCCTATATTATATTTATTAACCCCTAATCTGCCGCCCCCAACGTCGCCTCCACCTACCTACAATTATTAACCCCTAATCTGCCGACCGGACCACACCGCTACTATAATAAATGTATTAACCCCTAAAGCTAAGTCTAACCCTAACACTAACACCCCCCTAACTTAAATATAATTTAAATCTAACGAAAAAAAAAAAAATCTTATTAAATAAATTATTCCTATTTAAATCTAAATACTTACCTGAAAAATAAACTATAATATAGCTACAATATAAATTATAATTATATTGTAGCTATTTTAGGATTAATATTTATTTTACAGGTAACTTTGTAATTATTTTAACCAGGTACAATAGCTATTAAATAGTTATTAACTATTTAATAGCTACCTAGTTAAAATAATTACAAAATTACCTGTAAAATAAATCCTAACCTAAGTTACAATTAAACCTAACACTACACTATCAATAAATAAATTAAATAAAATACCTACAATTACCTACAATTAAACCTAACACTACACTATCAATAAATTAATTAAATACAATACCTACAAATAAATACAATGAAATAAACTAACTAAAAAATATTTACAAACATTAGAAAAATATCACAACAATTTTAAACTAATTACACCTACTCTAAGCCCCCTAATAAAATAACAAAGCCCCCCAAAATAAAAAAATGCCCTACCCTATTCTAAAATTAAAATAGAAAAGCTCTTTAACCTTACCAGCCCTGAAAAGGGCCCTTTGCGGGGCATGCCCCAAATAATTCAGCTCTTTTGCCTGTAAAAAAAACACATACAATACCCCCCCCAACATTACAACCCACCACCCACATACCCCTAATCTAACCCAAACCCCCCTTAAATAAACCTAACACTAAGCCCCTGAAGATCTTCCTACCTTGTCTTCACCATGCCAGGTATCACCGATCGCTCCAGGCTCCAAAGTCTTCATCCAAGCCCAAGCGGGGGCTGGCGATCTATCATCCGGCTGAAGTCTTCTATCAAGCGACGGCTGAAGAGGTCCAGAAGAGGCTCCAAAGTCTTCATGCTATCCGGGCAGAAGAGTAGATCCGGACCGGCAACCATCTTCTTCAAAGCGGTCACAAGCGGCTCCATGTTGAAGACCTCCGGCGCGGATCCATCCTCTTCTTGCGACGTCCTAAGTCCGAATGAAGGTTCCTTTAAATGACGTCATCCAAGATGGCGTCCCTCGAATTCCGATTGGCTGATAGGATTCTATCAGCCAATCAGAATTAAGGTAGGGAAATTCTGATTGGCTGATTGAATCAGCCAATCAGATTCAAGTTCAATCTGATTGGCTGATCCAATCAGCCAATTAGATTGAGCTCGCATTCTATTGGCTGATCGGAACAGCCAATAGAATGCGAGCTCAATCTGATTGGCTGATTCAATCAGCCAATCAGATTTTTCCTACCTTAATTCCGATTGGCTGATAGAATCCTATCAGCCAATCAGAATTCGAGGGACGCCATCTTGGATGACGTCATTTGAAGGAACCTTCATTCGGACTTAGGACGTCGCAAAAAGAGGATGGATCCACGCCGGAGGTCTTCAACATGGAGCCGCTTGTGACCGCTTTGAAGAAGATGGTTGCCGGTCCGGATCTACTCTTCTGCCCTGATAGGAGGAAGACTTTGGAGCCTCTTCTGGACCTCTTCAGCCGTCGCTTGATAGAAGACTTTAGCCGGATGATGGATCTCCAGCCCCCGCTTGGGCTTGGATGAAGATTTCGGATCCTGGAGCGATAGGTGATACCTGGCATGGTGAATTCAAGGTAGGAAGATCTTCAGGGGCTTAGTGTTAGGTTTATTTAAGGGGGGTTTGGGTTAGATTAGGGGTATGTGGGTGGTGGGTTGTAATGTTGGGGGGGTATTGTATGGTTTTTTTTTACAGGCAAAAGAGCTGAATTCTTGGGGGCATGCCCCGCAAAGGGCCCTTTTCAGGGCTGGTAAGGTAAAAGAGCATTTCTATTTTAATTTTAGAATAGGGTAGGGCATATATTTATTTTGGGGGTCTTTGTTATTTTATTAGGGGGCTTAGAGTAGGTGTAATTAGCTTAAAATTGTTGTAATATTTTTATTATGTTTGTAATTATTTTTTTTATTTTTTGTAACTTAGCTTTTTTATTTTTTGTACTTTAGTTAGTTTATTTAATTGAGTTAATTTATTTATTGATAGTGTAGTGTTAGGTTTAATTGTAACTTAGGTTAGGATTTATTTAACAGGTAATTTTGTAATTATTTTAACTAGGTAACTATTAAATAGTTATTAACTATTTAATAGCTATTGTACCTGGTTAAAATAATTACAAAGTTGCCTGTAAAATAAATATTAGTCCTAAAATAGCTACAATATAATTATAATTTATATTGAAGCTATATTAGGGTTTATTTAACAGGTAAGTATTTAGCTTTAAATAGGAATAATTTATTTAATAAGAGTTAATTTATTTTGTTAGATTTAAATTATATTTAAGTTAGGGGGGTGTTAGTGTTAGGGTAGACTTAGCTTTATGGGTTAATACATTTATTATAGTAGCGGTGTGGTCCGGTCGGCAGATTAGGGGTTAATAATTGTAGGTAGGTGGAGGCGGCGTTGGGGGCAGCAGATTAGGGGTTAATAAATATAATATAGGGGTCGGCGGTGTTAGGGGCAGCAGATTAGGGGTACATAGGTATAATGTAGGTTGCGGCGGTGTACTGAGCGGCAGATTAGGGGTTAAAAAAAATATGCAGGTGTCAGCGATAGCGGGGACGGCAGATTAGGGGTTAATAAATATAATATAGGGGTCGGCGGTATTAGGGGCAGCAGATTAGGGGTACATAGGGATAACGTAGGTGGCGGCGGTGTGCGGTCGGCAGATTAGGGGTTAAAAATTTTTAATAGAGTGGCAGCGATGTGGGGGGACATCGGTTTAGGGGTACATAGGTAGTTTATGGGTGTTAGTGTACTTTAGAGCACAGTAGCGTTAGGAGCCTCTAACACTGGTTTTGACGGCTAACGCCAAACTCTAAATCTAGTTAATTACCTAAATTAAATTAAACTAATTACAATTAAATAAAATAAAGTACAAAAAAACAAACACTACATTACAAAAAATAATAAAATAATTAGCAGAATTTTAAACTAATTACATCTACTCTAATCCCCTAATAAAATAAAAAAAGCCCCCCAAAATAAAGAAAAACCCTACCCTATACTAAATTACAAATAGACCTTAAAAGAACCTTTTGCGGGGCATTGCCCCAAAGTAATTAGCTCTATTATCTGTAAATAAGTACAATACCCCCCCAACATTAAAACCCACCACCCACACACCCAACCCTACTCTAAAACCCACCCAATCCCCCCTTAATAAAACCTAACACTAACCCCTTGAAGATCACCCTACCTTGAGACGTCTTCACCCAACCGGGCAGAAGTGGACCTCCAGACGGCCAGAAATCTTCATCCGATCCGGGCAGAAGAGGACCTCCAGACGGGCAGAAGTCTTCATCCAGACGGCATCTTCTATCTTCATCCATCCAGAGCGGGTCCATCTTCAAGCCAGCCGAAGCGGAGGATCCTCTTCCAACGACATCCAACTGAAGAATGAAGGTTTCTTTAAATTAAGTCATCCAAGATGGCGTCCCTTGAATTCCGATTGGCTGATAGGATTCTATCAGCCAATCGGATTTAAGGTAGGAAAAATTGGATTGGAACAGCCAATAGAATGCGAGCTCAATCCTATTGGCTGATTGCATCAGCCAATAGGATTTTTCCTACCTTAACTCCGATTGGCTGATAGAATCAGCCAATCGGAATTCAAGGGACGCCATCTTGGATGACGTCATTTAAAGGAACCTTCATTCTTTAGTTGGACTTTGTTTGAAGAGGATGCTCTGTGTCGGCTGGCTTGAAGATGGACCCGCTCCGGATGGATGAAGATAGAAGATGCCGCCTGGATGAAGGCTTCTGCCCGTCTGGAGGTCCTCTTCTGCCCGGATCGGATGAAGACTTCTGGCCGTCTGGAGGTCCACTTCTGCCCGGTTGGGTGAAGACGTCTCAAGGTAGGGTGATCTTCAAGGGGTTAGTGTTAGGTTTTATTAAGGGGGGATTGGGTGGGTTTTAGAGTAGGGTTGGGTGTGGGTTGTAATGTTGGGGGGGTATTGTCATTTTTTTTTACAGGTAAAAGAGCTGATTACTTTGGGGCAATGCCCCGCAAAAGGCCCTTTTAAGGGCTATTTGTAATTTAGTATAGGGTAGGGCTTTTTTTATTTTGGGGGGCTTTTTTTATTTTATTAGGGGGATTAGAGTAGGTGTAATTAGTTTAAAATTCTTGTAATTATTTTATTATTTTTTGTAATTTAGTGTTTTTTTTTTGTACTTTAGTTTATTTTATTTTATTGTAATTAGTTTCATTTTATTTAGGTTATTAAATTATTTATAGTGTAGTGTTAGGTGTAATTGTAAAAATAAATACAAACTTGCCTGTAAAATAAAAATAAACCCTAAGCTAGATACAATGTAACTATTAGTTATATTGTAGCTATCTTAGGGTTTATTTTATAGGTAAGTATTTTGTTTTAAATAGGAATTATTTAGTTAATTGTAGTTATTTTATTTTGATTTATTTAAATTATATTTAAGTTAGGGGAGGGTTAAGTTTAGGGTTAGACTTAGATTTAGGGGTTAATAACTTTATTATAGTGGCAGCGACATTAGGGGTGGAAGATTAGGGTTTAATCATTTTAGGTAGGTTGCGACGACATTGGGGGCGGCAGAGTAGGGGTTAATAAATTAATGTAGGTGTCGGCGATGTTGGGGGCAGCAGATTAGGGGTTCATAAGTATAATGTAGGTGGCGGCGGTGTTCGGAGCGGCAGATTAGGGGTTAATAATATAATGTAGGTGTCGGCGATGTCAGGGGTGGCGGATTAGGGGTTAATAAGTGTAAGATTAGGGGTGTTTAGACTCGGGATTCATGTTAGGGTGTTAGGTGTAGACATAAATGTATTTCCCCATAGGAATCAATGGGGCTGCGTTAGGAGCTGAATGCTGCTTTTTTTGCAGGTGTTAGGTTTTTTTTCAGCCGAAACTGCCCCATTGATTCCTATGGGGAAATCGTGCACGAGCACGTTTAGCCATCTTACCGCTACCGTAAGCAGCGCTGGTATTGAGGTGAGATGTGGAGCTAAATTTTGCTCTCCGCTCACTTTTTTGCGGCTAACGCCGGGTTTAAAAAAACCTGTAATACCAGCGTTGTTTGTAGGTGAGCGTTAAGCTGAAACTAAGCGTTAGCACCGCACCCCTGTTGACGCAAAACTCGTAATCTAGGTGTGAGAAAGACTACCCAAATCAGTCTTGGAGGAATCAGAACCCATAGAAATGTTCTTAGATTTCCTCTTCCTTTTACCAGAACTAGGTAAAGCACTTAGGGCTGCAGAAACTGCAGACGTCAACTGCGCAGGAAAATCTTTAGGCAAACAAACACTCCTAGTGACTGACTGAGAGGAATCGCAGGACACTGCATGTGAATCTGTCAAAGACTGGAACATGTTAACAGAAGGCTGAGACAACCCCTGAACAGCATTATCCTGAGAAAAAGAAGGCTCAGATAAGGAATCCTTATTCTTAGATAATAAAACCTTATTAAGGCAAGGGGAACAAAATTGCACAGGAGGGGGGGCAGAGCTAGCCATCACAACGGCAAGTCGCATATCCTGAGAGCTCCTGCTTATAGCTAACATTTGAGGCTAAAACTATATTGAAATTTTGCAAACTTTAGACCCTGTTTATTGAGAACCTATCGGTCACTGATACCTAACCAGTCCTTAAAGCGGACATGATCTTCCACCAAGTATTTGACTACATAGGAGCCTCGGTTGAAGCCACGTTGGAGCTTCCTATAACTCATGATGCCCATAAACTTCTCTGGACCTAACTATAGAAACATACTGGTGGTGGTATAAGTTATGTTTACACATCTCCTTTGATTATCTAATATGGAGAATATCTATACAGCTCTTTTTACTTTATTTACTGCCTTTGAGACTTCGTTACAGCAGAAAGTGGACGCAGCACTGCAGGTGGTTTGTCCTGAGGAAGTCACTTTGGAGCTGTTGGCAAAAGCTGAGGAACCGATCCAAAGGCAGAAGACTACCTTGTCACTGTCAAGCTCTCCAGCCCTGATAACAGCTCCCTCATTGGAGCTCTCACCACTTACCTCATCTACACCTTCTCTGGGGGTTGCGGCCGAACCCCGGAGGAGATATCAAGCTGCACTTTATGGAAGCTGGCAAAGGGCAGATGGGGAACCTGACTGGGGAGTTGATGATCAACTCTGTGCGATCCTGACTGAGGGTTCCGTCGAGCAGAAGCTGAAAGCGATGTCACTAGGCGTGATACGTAGTGAACCGCAGCAGTCTGTCACTGCAGCTGCATTAGGCTCAGACCCTGGTAACTATTTTATGGAACAGCCTGCTGCTAGGACACTCCTGTTGAAGCGTGATGCTTTAACCGAAGACCCATGGAGATATTATTATATTAAGCATGCCTGGCAACTACCAATGGCTGAGGTGATACGGGACAGACTTGGTATCGGATAAGGCCTTATATGCTCCGGCCACTTCCCAGCTCTCTCATGTGTGGTCTGTATGGTAATTCCACTATACGGGAGGGTTGACTAGTTTGAACTGGATTTCTACCTTAGATAGCTGTAGCGTTTGCTGTATGTACCTCTACAAGTTATATGGTGAAGGAGAGGTGTGAGCTACAGATGCATGGCATCCCCATTGACTATTCTAGGAGGAGTGCTGGGACTGTTAGTATGTAATCTTGTTATAAAATTTTAATTTCAATCCTGTATACATGCTCTGGTTGTCACTATTAGTTATATGAGTATTATAACAGAGACAAAGTGGTATATGACACACTGAAGATATTGTCAACACTAACCACTGGTCCCTCCATATTATTTACCAGACTCAATGAGGTTCAAGACCCTAAATTTCTGTTTAAGCATATATTCAAAGGTTTTATGTTTGAGCAGTGAGACCTGCTCTACTTTATAATTTTTATAGCTTTAACTACTCGCTTGTCAGTCCAATTGGCTACTGTATACTGTTTCAACTGGCTTTTTTGATAATTTACTGTTCAATAGTTCAGTATGGGACATGATAGGTCTACATATGACACTCTAGCTCTTTTAGATGGATATCCTGTATATATAGACCTTTACAAGTCGGGAGACTAACTTTAACACCCTTTTCAATGCATGGCGGTGTATAGTTGCTTTGCGGCTATTGGTTACTATATATATGTTCCCCCACATACTAAAATGGCAGTGTTAGGAAGAGGGGTACACACATTATAGACTGAACACCATAATTTTTTGCGCAGCTATGCGGTATTTTGATTTCCATAGTTGGTGACATGTTAAACCTTAACTTCTCTATATGTTTCTTCTATGTGCTGACAAGGGTAAATGGAGTCAATAACTACTAATAGAATTCTTTCATACATGGATTATTTATGTTTTAGGGAACTATCTTATAACAGTTTACCCTTATGCAAATATGGATGGAAATGTTATGATTACTACTTCACTTAATAAACCCCGGTGCCTGCTGCTCTCAAGTGCCAAGGGTTAACATGGGTTAATATTAGCTGTATAATTTTCTCCTCGGATTGTGTTGCTATGTTTTATATGCATGTGCTACAATAGATGTCTAGATGTTTGTTGTTAACCATGTTTCAAGTTTGTATATGTATATGGGTACAGTCCTGATTATTTAGACACATCTGCTTGGACCCTATGCCACTTATCTAATAAGGTGCAACGATTAATATGCGTAGCCTGTAACCAATTTCCTTGTTTTATGCTTTACCTTACATAGAGGTATTATTGCCATTCCCAAGTATAAGGAACAAGTATGCAAGGAGCAGGGTACTAGTGTCACGTTTGGTGCTGCAACACTTCCTTTGAGTATAAACGCCTGAGCCGATGGAAGATAACAACATTTTAATATTTTCCTTAATAAGTTGACGATGGACAGCAGATATTTAGCCACGGTCTTTAAACAGTTGAGTCCCAGACACATTGTGTACATATATACCTATATCTGAGTGTTAGGCCCATTGAGCCTATTATATTATCCTTCCTCCTGGTCATAAGCATGTGTTTCTTTATTGCACATACCCGTCGCTGGACATAGGGCCCATGCCCGGATGATGGGGTTACTTTATGATAGTGAAGCCACATTTCTGGCTTGTTCTGATCCAAAGTAAGTCTTACCATGTTCTATTGATATGGAGGCGGGCAAAATTATGACAAGGTATGCAAGGTCTATTGCACCTGAGTTACATAGTACCATATGCCTTTAGTCTTAAAGTGATAAGTGAGCCCTAATTGTCAGCTTTGTGGTACCCCATAGTCATGCCAGTTGGTAACATCCCTTATTATTCTCATCACTCAGAGCGTACCAATTTTCCAACATAACTTGTGCTCCCCCCACCCCCCATACTCCCATCGGCTTATTAGTTAAGCATAAGAAAATGCATCTTATAGAAATTCTATTTTATTGTCTCTATGTCCCCCTTAAATCCCTCCCATGACAAAGGCACTATTTTGAGGGCCCACAGGTGACCCTAGCTTATTATAAGAGGGTAAAGGTGTGTGAACGGCTTTGTTATGAGTTAAAGGGGAAATATGATCATATTTGAAAAATGGATAAATAAGAGGTTTGCGTCTAATATTGTATGTTAATTACTTACAAGTGTTATTAACTGTTGTTATATCTTTCTGAGATTTTATACTAATTTTCCAATTAAGGTCTTACTTTTAATAGGTGTTGCAATTTTAATATATCAGAGAGACCTGTATAATATTGTATGTTAATTACTTACAAGTGTTATTAACTGTTGATATATCTTGCTGAGATTGTATACTAATTTTCCAATTAAGGTCTTACTTTTAATAGGTGTTGCAATTTTAATATATCAGAGAGACCTGTATAATACTGCCAACATTGGATTTGCAAGCGATATAACTTTGTTGTTTCTGTATATTGTATAACCTCAATAAAAAATATTAAAAAAAAAAAAAAATTGCACAGGAAGTATAACCTGGATATCTGCACAATAAAAACATTTACCAAATGACAGAGAAAGCTTGGGATCGGCTTGTAAATAAAATAGCCCTTTATTTCCCTTATACTCTAATTTCAATATAAAAAAATAGAATAAAATTCTAAGCATAGATAAATAATTATTAAAACCGGCACCTCTACACCCCAGTCATGCTAGAGAGACTCACCCAACTGGTAACCAGGAATCCAATTCATACCAGCAGATAAATACTGTTCAAACTGCAGATCCTAGAAAGCTGCAAACATCAGAGAGAAGCGACAGGCAGAAAAAATGATCTAATCAGTGGCGTCACTAGGGGGGTGCGGGCCGCACCTGGCTGACACCCTTCAGGGGGTGACACCACCAAAAAAAAAAAAAAATTGTATTTATTTATTTTTTTATTTTATTGAAATTAAAAGAAATACAATGTAGAGATGCATATATTTTTTTATTAGAGGGGCCAGCATTTGTGAACATTAGTGGGACTGGGGAAGTTGTAGACACTTCATTTTTTTGCCCCTTGAGCCAGCACTGCAATTTACACAAATAGTTTCCCTGGCTGTTTTTGCTTGTTTGTACTTTGCTCCTCCCCTGCCCAATTTCACTATGAATGTTGTGGGCGTGCCGTGGGGCTTGCAAAGTTGCGCTGCTAGCCTAAACCTGTCTGCCTATCTGTGCTCACTGTGGAGCAGTGGAGTCACTCACTGCTGTGCTGTCTCTCTAAACGGTAACTCGGAATTCATGGGGGGGATGCCTGGCACCTGACCGCATGACTGTCTGACACTGACTCTAAAGTGAAGGAGCCACGTATGATGCCCACCAGACCTGTACATTTACGCTTTACTAAGTGCACACTGAAGAGGTAGGAGGGGAGGGCGGGCAGGGGTCTGGGGGTGGGCAGAGAGCAGAGGAGCTTGGCCATAACTTAGAAGGAGTAGGCACGCTGCCCGGGGCTGTGCACTGACAGACTTGGAACAGAGTCAGAGAGCAGAATTTTCATAGTTTGCGCGCCTAAACCTTTTCTTTAGTGATTTATTTTTAGAGTGCACTGTTTCTTTCAGTTGATGCTCTGCTGAGCCAGGGAGCAGCTCTAGGCATAAGCTTTATAATTAATGCAGTGCAGTTTACATATTTTGAATGTGTGTGTGTGTCTGAGTGCTTTTGTGTGTGTGTCTGAGTGCTTTTGTGTGTGTGTCTGAGTGCTTTTGTGTGTGTGTCTGAGTGTTTCTGTGTGTGTGCCTGAGTGTTTTTGTGTGTGTGTGTGTGTGTGTCAGAGTGTTTTTGTGTGTGTGTCTGAGTGTTTTTGTGTGTGTATCTGAGTGTTTTTGTGTGTGTGTCTGAGTGTGTTTCCGAGTGTTTGTGTGTGCATCTGAGTGTGTTTTTAAGTGTGTCTGAGTGTTTGTATGTGTGTATGCCTGTGTTTTTGAGTTTGTGTGTGTCTGCTTTCTAGGGGGAGGGGGCTGACACCATAACTTACCGCACCGGGTGACACCAACCCTAGTGACGCCACTGGATCTAATGCCACAAAATCCAATCTGTCTCCTTGAAAATCCGGCTAGAAACAAACTGTTCAGCACTCAGGAAGTAATTGAGCGACCACATGATCACAAATTCAAAAGTAAGGTGCAGTCCAACAATCTTAAAGAGATATTACCCAAACTAAATAAAAGGTAAACTTGAGAAAACAAATCCCCATAGCCAAAATCAAAAAAGTCTTCACATGACAGAACAGTGCCCTGAACTGCTGCCCAATAAATCCCCAATAAAAGGGATATTCAGTCCCATAAGGATCTACCTTGTTCTACAAGTATCTTTTTTTTTTAAAAAAAACAAGGAAATCCTAAGTGCTACATCCTTTTTACCTAGAAGGTAAAATCACTTAACTGTGGAGCCACTGTAGGGCAGGTACAGCAAACAGGTGTGGCAGAATCCTCACTGACATAGACCTGTAGATAAAGAAAAAAAACAGAGTAACCAATGCTGGTTTTCTATATAGGGGTAGCAAAAATGTTGGAAGGTAAGCAAAGACCACCTCACCGTCTTCCAACTGCTAAAAGCCACCATTACTTTTACTAAAGAGAATTACATGGACACAGCATAACCCCAATCATTGCTTGCAGGCAAAAGTACTCATTAAAGGATTAACAACTTGATTTCTTCAGACACCTTCTTCGCACATCACCTACAATGTTACCCTTAGAAAAGAATGACTGGGGATTGTTGGTAGTGGGAGGAAGAGAAGCTTTGCTGGGGTGTTCATTGCCTCCGCCTGGTGGCCATGAGTTGCATTCCCACTAGTAATTGAATGGATTCGTGGACTCTCTATGCCATTGGAAAGAAAGCTTAGTATATTGAGATTGTGATGCATTATCTGAGAAAAACTTTGTTAAAGGGACAGTCTACACCTTTGAAAACATAAAATCATACCTTAGATCCATTGTTATAAGTCACAATGCACCCGTTCTTCCCTTATAAGTGATCCACAATATTAAAGATATCTTTATTTAAAAGTTGTATTTTGACTGTTAGAAATGGCCGCTCAACTCCGCCTAACAACAACGTCATCGATTCCCTGATTTTAGTTAGTCCAATCAAGAGTGGATCACTTGAGCTCTACGTTGTCGCGCTTTTCTAATTTGCGCATGTGCAATTAAAGTGGGAACCAAAAAAACGGAACCGAATAATCTACACAATTTTCCAGCGTAGTGTATTATTTGAAGGACTGTCAATCTATAGGGTGAGCTAAGTTATAAGGTGCTATCGCATTGTATATTTCAATGTGATGTATTTTCACAGCCTAATTATTCATTTTACTCCAATCTTATAAAACCTATGATCTTGGACTTATTCACACGCTACGTACTTCCGGTTTCGGCGAGACAGAAGTTGTGCATGCGTATTGGGAGATTACATACATCATTATTGGATACGTGCACGAGTGCAAATTTGAAAGAGAAGTGCTGTATAATGTAGGAGGAAAATGGAATTTGAGGAGTTTGGCAGTCATGTATACCTGTAAGAATATAACCTTCTTTTATAAATAATTTATTTTTCAATAAAGACTAAAAAATAGTTGCAGGGGTGAACTAAGACTTTCAAGGATAGATCTAATGTATCAGTTAAAGTATGTACAGGTGTAGACTGTCTCTTTAAACATTGAAGACTGGAATTTAATATTCATCTCTTGAATTATTATAAATAATTTCCATGTTAGGCTCATGTACTGTACTTTAATCAGTTTTCTACTTCACCAAGTTTTTTTTTATATTGGCATTAAAATAAAGTTTAGTTCAAACAACACTCTTTACACAACCAATGGAAATATACACCAAAATGAAAACAAATTTAAACTAGTTTGATCAACATACATTGTTTTGGCTAATATGCTTGCCACTACATATTTTTAAACCGCAATGGAATAAAGTTTAGATTTCTACATATACCCTTTACAAAAAGAATCTTAAACAGAAAAAAGTAAACATTTGATTTAAGCAATCATATTATACTATAGACCTCAACCACACACGGTTTTGGGAATAATCAGCTAATCATTCATTCAGAATAAGAGTTGCAATAGTTACATATACAACATATTTTTTCAAATCCCAAATTCCAAACCAGGATTTGGCAAGGTTCATTTAAGGACTCTGCAACTAAAAAAATAGAGATTTTATTTCCCTTTATCATATACAAAAGCTACATATGGCAATCGGAAAAAAAAAAAAAAAATGGAAACTTATCAATTTAGATTTTTTTTGTCTGTGATATACTGTACATTGTATTGTACTTTATACATTTAATTTTGAATTTAGTTATAGTGACTGATTTCCTAAAGTGGTATATTGAATCTCTGACTGCACACCCATTTAAAAAGTCAGCAGAAATAAGTTGTCCAAAGCTAAACTCAACGAAGTCCAATTGTTTCATGGATTTTTCTTCAGAAGGTTTAGGGCTAGATTACAAGTGGAGCGCTAAATATCGCTTGCGCACAAGCGATATTAGCGCTCCACTGAGTAATACCAGCGCACGCTAATGTGTGCTGGTATTACAAGTTAAGAGCAATTGCTAGGAAGTATCGCGCTCACGAGAACGCGTTTCCAAAGGCTCCAATGGGAGCCTCATACTGATGCTGTCAGAGACGGCATCAAAACCTAAGAACAGTGAAGGGGTAAGTAGCGCAGTTATGGCAGTATATATATATATATATATATATATATATATGTATATGATTATATATATATATACACAATCACCGGCTACTTTATTAGGTACACCTGTTCAATTGCTTGGTAACACAAATTGCTAATCAGTCAATCACATGGCAGCAACTCAATGCATTTAGGCATCTAGACGTGGTGAAGACGACTTGCTGAATTTCAAACTGAGCATCAGAAATGGGAAGCAATGGGATTTAAATGACTTTGAATGTGGCATGGTTGTTGGTGACAGACAGGCTGGTCTGAGTATTTAAAAAACTGCTGATCTACTGGGATTTTCACGCACAACCATCTCTAGGGTTTACAGAGAATGGTCCAAAAAAGAGAAAATATCTAGTGAGCGGCAGTTGTGTTGACGACAATGCTTTGTTGATGTCAGAGATCAGAGGAGAATGGGCAGACTGATTCAAGATGATAGAAAGGCAACAGTAATTCAAATAACCACTTGTTACAACCAAGGTATGCAGAATACCATCTCTGAATGCACAACACGTCGAACCATGAAGCAGATTGGCTACAGCAGCAAAAGATCACACCAGGTGCCACTCATGTCAGCTAAGAACAGGAAACTGAGGCTACAATTTGCAAAGGTTCACCAAAATTAGACAATAGAAGATTGGAAAAATGTTGCCTGGTCTGATGAGTCTCGATTTCAGCTGCGACATTCAGATGGTAGGGTCAGAATTTGGTGTAAACAACATGAAATCTTGGATCTATCCTGCCTTGTATCAACGGTTCAGGCTGCTGGTGGTGTAATGGTGTGGGGGATATTTTCTTGGCACACTTTGGGCTCTTTAGAACCAATTGAGCATTGTTCAAATGCCACAGCCTACCTGAGTATTGTTGCTGACCATGTCCATCCCTTTCTGACTACAGTGTACCCATCTTCTGATGGCTACTTCCAGCAGGATAATGCACCATGTCACAAAGCTCAAATCATCTCAAACTGGTTTCTTGAACATGACAATGAGTTCACTGTACTCCAATGGCCTCCACAGTCACCAGATCTCAATCTAATAGAGCACCTTTGGGATGTGGTGGAATGGGAGATTTGCATCATGGATGTGTAGCCGACAAATCTGCAGCAACTGCGTGATGCTATCATGTCAATATGGACCAAAATCTCTGAGGAATGTTTACAACACCTTGTTGAATCTATGCCATAGTGAGTGTATATTTATGTGTTAATATGTGTATATACACATATTAACACATAAATATATACAAGCATATACATATATATTTACAGGGAACACACAGTTCCCATAGATCGCAATGTAAAGGCACTTTTTAGTGCATTTTTTTTCTAACACCCCACTCCTGCCAACTTTACCCCTAAAATACTGCCTAGTGCAGTTATTTTATTAAAAATAAAAATGATCCAATTTTTATGTTTTAATAAAATACACTACACTGTATTTTTGGGTCATTTGGGGCATATGGGTGGCCGATAAATTAGTGCTCCACTTGTAATCTAGGCAATAGAGTCTTGTATTCCTGAAGTATCTAAATCCTCCTTTAAGGGACTACGCAGTTGTTCCTGCTTGAACATAAAAGAGGAAGATTCCGTATCCTGATCAGTCACAGACTCCTGATCATCAGAAAGTAGTTCACCTTCAGAAGACGGATCAGAGGTATTAGAGTCTGAATCAGAAATAATTGTTTAGCAGATTTGATCAAGAGATTCAGAATGGCTAGATACATCAACTATAGCTTGTTTGTCAGAGACTCTTTTGCGCTTATTTGGAGACGGCATGGCTGCCAACATCTCAGGCACAGCTAAGCACACACATTCTTTAAATCCAGGAGCAAAATCGTAGTAGCTCCCTTGTACTGTACAAACAGACGGAGGGCAAACTCCTTTAGAGGCAAGGACAGCATTTGACTAGTTAGAATGTATAATGTGATCCATACATAACTTGCATAGCTGAGCTGTTGAAGTAACAAATGCAAACTTGCAAAAACACACCTAAAGGGACAGTCTACTCCAGAATTGTTATTGTTTAAAAAGATCATCCCTTTATTACCCATTCTCAGTTTTGCATAACCAACATGGTTATATTAATATACTTTTTACCTCTGTGATTACCTAGTATCTAAGCCTCTGCAGACTGCCTCCTTATCTCAGTGATTTTGGCAGACATGCATTTTAGCCAATCAGTGTTGACTCATAAATAACTCCACAGGTGTGAGCACAGAGTTATCTATATGGCACACATGAACTTACACCATCTAGCTGTGAAAAACTTTCAAATGCATTCAGATAAGAGGCAGCCCTTAATGGCTTAGAAATTAGCATATGAACCTTCCTAGGTTTAGCTTTCAACTAAGAATACCAAGAGAACAAAGTAAATTTGATGATAAAAGTAAATTGGAAAGTTGTTTAAAATGACATGCCTTATCTGAATCATGAAAGTTTAATGTTGACTAGACTGTCCCTTTAAATGTATTATATAAGTGATCAGAAGATCTGCCCTTTAAAGGATATGAATTTAATAAAGTGGGGCCAGTTCTAAGCTGCTCCATTATAAATAAGAAAATGACAGAGAGAAATACACTACAAATACAGCAATGCACTGTAAATAAAAAAGTATGAAACAAATAATGTAAAACTTTTTAGAGACTTAAAAAATAAAAGTCAGAGAGTAAAACTAATTAGCAGAGCAAATAAACAGCAAGATTACAAGTTTTGAGCGCTATAGGGAAATTAACGACCGCCACAAAAGCGTCGTTATTTCACCTCCCTATAGCGCTGATATTACAGGTTTTGTAAAACTCGGCTTGCGCGAGCGATAATGGTTTGCATTGAACTCCATACCTCACCCAAATACAAGCAGTGTTTTGACGTGCTCGTGCACGATTTCCCCATAGACATCAATGGGGAGAGTCGGCTAAAAAAAAGGCTAACACCTGCGATCGCGGAAACAAAAGCTCCGTAACGCAGCCCCATTGATGTCTATGGGGAAAGAAAAAGTTACGTTTAAACCTAACACCCTAACATAAAAACCACGTCTAAACACCCCTAATCTGCTGCCCCTAACATCGCCGCAACCTACATAATGTATTAACCCCTAATCTGCTGCTCCCGATATTGCCGCCACCTACATTACAGTTATTAACCCCTAATCTGACGACCACAATGTCGCTGCAACTATATTAAAGTTATTAACCCCTAACCCTCTGGCCTCCCACATCACTAACACTAAATAAATATATTAACCCCTAAACCTAACCCTAACCCTAAGCATAACCCTAACGTAACCCTAAGCCTAAGTCTAACCCTAACCCCCCCCAACTTAAATATAATTCAAATAAATCTAAATTAAATTTGCAATTATTACCTAAATAATTCCTATTTAAAATTAAATACCTGTAAAAAAAAAAAACCTAAGCTAGCTACAATATAACTAATAGTTATATTGTAACTTGCTTAGGTTTTATTTTTATTTCACAGGTAAGTTTGTATTAATTTTAACTAGGTAGGCTAGTTAGTAAATAGTTATTAACTATTTACTAACTACCTAGTTAAAAAAAATACAAATTTACCTGTAAAATAAAACCTAACCTGCCTTACACTAAAACCTAACATTACAATAAAATAAAATAAATGAAATTAATAAAATACAATTATCTAAATTACAAAAAAAAAAATAAACACTAAATTACACAAAATAAAAAACGAAATTATCAAAAATAAAAACAAATTACTCCTAATCTAATATCCCTATTAAAATAAAAAACCCCACCCAAAAAAAAACAACTAGCCTACAATAAACTGCCAATGGCCCTTAAAAGGGCCTTTTGCGGGGCATTGCCCCAAAGAAATCAGCTCTTTTACCTATAAAAAAAATACAAACACCCCCCAACAGTAAAACCCACCACCCACACAACCAAACCCCCCAAATAAAAACCTATCAAAATAAACCTAAGCTAACCATTGCCCTGAAAAGGGCATTTGGATGGGCATTGCCCTTAAAAGGGCATTTAGCTCTTTTACATTGCCCAAACCCTAAGCTAAAAATAAAACCCACCTAAAAACCCTTAACACTAACACTAACCCCCGACGATCCACTTAAAGTTTTTGAAGACCGGACATCCATCCTCATCCAGACGGCAGAAGTCTTCATCCAAGCGGGCAGAAGTCCTCATCCAAGCCAGCAGAAGTCTTTATCCAAGCGGGCAGACGGCAAATTAGGGGTTAATAATATTTAAATAGTGTTTACAAAGCGGGAGGGTGGCGGTTTAGGGGTTAATAGGTTTATTATAGTGGCGCGGATGTCGGGGAGCGGCGAAATAGGGTTAATACATTTTTTAAATGCGGCAATGTCCGGAGCGGCAGATTAGGGGTTAATATTTTTATTTTAGTATTTGCGATGCGGGAGAGGGGTTCATAGGTAGTTTATGGGTGTTAGTATACTTTGTAAGCAAATGTAGAAAATAACACGCTCCAGCAAATTCCATATAATAAAACTTTTACTTTATTTGTAATCCTTAAAAATGACAAGCCACCAATATAAAAACATGAGAAGCGCAGCACATTGGCTTACGGGTGTGACCCGTAATCAAGCCTACCTAGTGCACATCCCAACTACCTTTAAAACACTTTACTATTGCATGATTGGTCTAAAATTTAAAAGATATACTAGATAACTACTACCTATATTTGTAAAATCTATACATAGATTGTTATATGCTAGACATAAGCATATTTATTTAGATATTATTGTTATATTCAGTTAGACTATGTTAAACCCTAGTGAACAAGAAAAAATCCAGCGAATTTCTTTGAAAAAATGGTGGTAAGTTTATTCTTTAAAAGAAAAATTAGACAAAATATACTCAAAAAACAGGGGAAATAAAAAATAGGAAAAATATGCCGTTACTCAACAGCAGCCAGTCGGTCTTACGCGTTTCGGCTGGTAGGGAGCCTTATTCATAGACCATACAGACTGATCCGTTAGCACCCTTAAATGGGCTGGTCCATTAAAAAATTAAGGGTGTTCAGCTGTTGAGTAAGGCATATTTAATTCAAAGGATAACGACATAGACTTTATGACAACTGATATGCAATTACTTAATATACATAATACACATGTAGTCACTTTAATAAATGACTGTCAGATTGTGAAATACACGTATAGTCACTTTTGTAAATGACTATCAAATTGTAAATACTGTGTCATATATGAAAGGGGACATTTTCAACTAAGATTGATTTAAAAAAGATGCCTCATGAACCCTCATATTACAGAACTGGTTACATTCACTAAACCTAGCACTACCAAGTATTCATTGCTTATAACTTGAATTTTAGATTTATTTTAGATTTAAGAATAAGGTGCTATTTGGTCAAAAAAATGTATGTATATATACATGCAACAGAGACTTACTGTCACATATTGTGATCATTTATATATTACATGCTTGTGTAATATGTTTGTAGAAAGATATTCAGAGGGGTTGGTTATAAATTACTTATTTGTGTTGCCAATGGTTTATAATATCACCTATTGCATTAAATCCCTTTGGACGTCTTGTTTGCAATGTGAAAATCCAAAAAGCCTCTCTGTGTAATAATTTCTGCATTCTGTCTCCTCCCCTAGGGGTGTGTGCAATACTTTCTATGACCTGCCATCTAAAACTACTGACTATTTTATTGTGCTCATGGATAAAGTGGTGTACCAGATCAGACACATCTATGTTTTTAATCTATATTGTTGAGATGCTCCCTAATACGAGAGCGTGCTTCGCGTGAGGAGCACCCCACGTATTGTTTGTTGCACAATGTGCATTCAACAAGATAAATAACATACTTGGTGCGGCAATTTGTGCAGCTTGTTGAAAGAAATACTCTCTGGGTAGTCTTAGACTGGAATCTATCCATTACAATTGCATGACTACAGGCTATGCAATTTAGAAAGTGACACTTAAAGTGTCCCTTAATGAGCAGCCAACTGCTACCTGTTGTAATCGGTTTTCTTAGTGAGCTTGGAGCCACAATATTACCTATTGTGCGTCCCTTCCTGGATATACAGTTCACTCCTTCTTTAGCCACATCTTGTAGGCTATCCTCTCCTGCTAATACTGGTAAATGCTTGTTAATGATATGACATATTTCTCCAAACTGAGAACTATAGTTGGTAATAAACTTAGTTTTATTACTGTCAAATTTGGCTCAAGGGTTTCCCTGTACATTTTGTAACATTTGTAACCGATCTAGTCTACTAACCTCTAAGTATGCTCTGTTGATTACTTTGGTAGAGTAGCCTCTGTCTTGAAGTTGTTGTTTTAACACTTCCGATTCCTTAATAAAATTAGATTCTAAGGAACAATTCCTTTTCAATCTAATAAACTGGCCTTTTGCCACCCCAAAGCCTGTATGCCTGGGGTGGCAAGACTTAGCATGAAGAATTGTATTAGAATCTATTGGCTTTCTATAGAGTGTAGTACTAACAATATGACTAAGAGCATCTCCTATTAGATAAACATCCAGGTAAGGAATAACTTCCTTTTCAAAGCTGAATGTAAAATGTAAATTAATACTATTATCATTAAGATACGCAACAAAACTTTCCATTTCCTGTTTGTTTCCTAACCACACGAACAACAGATCGTCTATGTATCGTTTATACGATCTTATTAGGTGTCTATATGGATTAATTTCTCCAAAGATGTGGGACCTTTCCCACCAGCCCATGAAGATGTTCGCATAGGCTGGGGCAAATTTAGGTCCCATAGTGGTCCCACGCCTCTGGAGAAAAAAAGAATCACCAAACTTAAAATAGTTGTGGCTCAAAAGAAATTCCAAAGTTTTAAGAATATATCTTTTCAATTTTGGGTCATAGTTGCTGTACATATCCAATGAACAGGAAACTGCCTCTAAGCCAAAAAAATGTGGAATGCAGGAATAGAGACCCACCACATCCACAGTGAGCCAAGAGCATTCATTGCTCCAAGCAACCTGCTGTAGGCAGGTTAAGAGGTGTGTGGTGTCTTTGAGGTAGGAAGGCAATTGCTGTACAATGGGCCGCAGGAGGGATTCAATCCACCCAGATACTTTTTCAAAGAGTGAACCTATCCCTGAAACAATAGGTCTTCCTTTCACCTCCTCCAAGGATTTGTGAACCTTGGGGAGGTGATGGAAGATAGGGATAACTGGACAGTCCACATACAAATAGTTGAACGTGTCCTGATCAATAACCCCCTCCTGCAGACCATCGTCCAGCAAATCCATGAATTGAAGTTTAAATATATTAGTTGGATCTCGGGGGAGAGGAAGGTACACCTCTTCATCTGTGATTTGCCTTTCTGCCTCACCTATATAGGCTTCTTTCCAGTACCACAATGCTGTCCCCCTTTGTCTGCTGCCTTAATCACTATATCATCCCTTTTACTTAGGGTATCCATGGCTAATTTTTGTGCTTGTGTGAGATTAGGGGGAGCAGCATTGTGGTATTTAGACAGAGTTAGCAGATCCTCTTCCACCCTCCGATGAAAGGCCTCCAAAAAGGGGCCCCTCTCTCTAGTAGGGTAAAAGACTGAACGTGGCTTAAAGCCATTATGTGTAGTCTTTAGAAAATCATTTTGGATATCGGATTCAAGGTTAAGGCCATGTAGGGAGAGATAGTCACAAGCCTCATCGAAGTCCATAATATCCATAATTGGACTTAATTCATTGGTGAAGTTCCAAACATCAACATTAGATGGGGTGTCGGTATCTGGCACATGCCGGTCTCTGCCCCAAAATAATTTTTTGAGAGTTAGATCTCTAATCAAACGATTTAGATCTACAATAGTCTCAAACACATTAAAATTTGTACTAGGGACAAATCCCAGGCCCAAGCCTAGAACCGACATCTCATCGTTATTTAAAATGGACTTCGAGAGGTTAATGATTTTTATATTTGGTATTTGTTGTAGCGTCCCCTCCCCCTGCGGTTGTTTTGAGGATTTTTTCCTCGACCTCTTCCTCCTCCCCCTTCTGTTTCCATCCCCACCTGTTCTAAAGGGTACTTCATAGGCTGACTATTTTTTAGACATGATTTAGTTGGTACATTCATAATTGGGGTGTCACTTTCAGTGTCACTCAGGAATTCCCTTTGTCTACAGGGAGTGCAGAATTATTAGGCAAATTAGTATTTTGACCACATCATCCTCTTTATGCATGTTGTCTTACTCCAAGCTGTATAGGCTCGAAAGCCTACTACCAATTAAGCATATTAGGTGATGTGCATCTCTGTAATGAGAAGGGGTGATGTCTAATGACATCAACACCCTATATCAGGTGTGCATAATTATTAGGCAACTTCCTTTCCTTTGGCAAAATGGGTCAAAAGAAGGACTTGACAGGCTCAGAAAAGTCAAAAATAGTGAGATATCTTGCAGAGGGATGCAGCACTCTTAAAATTGCAAAGCTTCTGAAGCGTGATCATCGAACAATCAAGCGTTTCATTCAAAATAGTCAACAGGGTCGCAAGAAGCGTGTGGAAAAACCAAGGCGCAAAATAACTGCCCATGAACTGAGAAAAGTCAAGCGTGCAGCTGCCAAGATGCCACTTGCCACCAGTTTGGCCATATTTCAGAGCTGCAACATCACTGGAGTGCCCAAAAGCACAAGGTGTGCTATACTCAGAGACATGGCCAAGGTAAGAAAGGCTGAAAGACGACCACCACTGAACAAGACACACAAGCTGAAACGTCAAGACTGGGCCAAGAAATAGCTCAAGACTGATTTTTCTAAGGTTTTATGGACTGATGAAATGAGAGTGAGTCTTGATGGGCCAGTGGCTGGATTGGTAAAGGGCAGAGAGCTCCAGTCCGACTCCAGCAAGGTGGAGGTGGAGTACTGGTTTGGGCTGGTATCATCAAAGATGAGCTTGTGGGGCCTTTTCGGGTTGAGGATGGAGTCAAGCTCAACTCCCAGTCCTACTGCCAGTTTCTGGAAGACACCTTCTTCAAGCAGTGGTACAGGAAGAAGTCTGCATCCTTCAAGAAAAACATGATTTTCATGCAGGACAATGCTCCATCACACGCGTCCAAGTACTCCACAGCGTGGCTGGCAAGAAAGGGTATAAAAGAAGAAAATCTAATGACATGGCCTCCTTGTTCCCCTGATCTGAACCCCATTGAGAACCTGTGGTCCATCATCAAATGTGAGATTTACAAGGAGAGAAAACAGTACACCTCTCTGAACAGTGTCTGGGAGGCTGTGGTTGCTGCGGCACGCAATGTTGATGGTGAACAGATCAAAACACTGACAGAATCCATGGATGGCAGGCTTTTGAGTGTCCTTGCAAAGAAAGGTCGCTATATTGGTCACTGATTTGTTTTTGTTTTGTTTTTGAATGTCAGAAATGTATATTTGTGAATGTTGAGATGTTATATTGGTTTCACTGGTAAAAATAAATAATTGAAATGGGTATATATTTGTTTTTTGTTAAGTTGCCTAATAATTATGCACAGTAATAGTCACCTGCACACACAGATATCCCCCTAAAATAGCTATAACTAAAAACAAACTAAAAACTACTTCCAAAACTATTCAGCTTTGATATTAATGAGTTTTTTGGGTTCATTGAGAACATGGTTGTTGTTCAATAATAAAATTAATCCTCAAAAATACAACTTGCCTAATAATTCTGCACTCCCTGTAGAATCTATATTGTCATGGGCTGTATCTCTTTGACTAGTGTTTCTAGTTATTACAGGTTCAGACCTAGTTGATGTAGTGTCCCTTTTATTACGTGTGATTTTATTTTTCTGTTTTGGTCTAACTATTTGTTCATCTTCCTCAGATTGGTCACTAGAACCACTCCTTCAGGAGCAGCCTGATTGCTCATTCTCAGTACCCTCTGAGTCAGAAAAAGTAACCTTTTTCTCATGACCACCATGTTTATGCTTATTGTTACCCCACCTCCTTCTATGTCTGGTATTCTTAGAATTAGTATGCCAGATATAAACTTTGTTATTTAGGTAATCCTCATTGTCACGATTAAATTTTCGCAACTTAAAGTTGTCAAGTTCCAATCTAAATTTATCCACACTTTCTTTCAAAACTGTGTCTAAATCATTGTATTTCGGATGGTCCACAAACTCATTCAGCTGCAACTGTATCCCAGCTATATCATCTCTAATTTTAGTGAGCTGTTTGTCCTTGTATTTAATGATAAGACCCATCAATACTTTTGAGCACTCAGACAGTGCTGCATTCCATTCGTTAATGAAAGCGTAATCGTCCACTTGAAAAGCAGGAAATTTACTTAGTCGTAGGCCTCTAGGTATAAGCTCAAGTAAAAGATATTTCTCTAGGGCCCTCTTATCCCACCAAATGCGGTATTCTTGTATAAGAGTACGCTCCATCAATAAAAAGATGTCACTGATGTTAAGGGTCTCTTGCTGTCTTATAAAAGTGTCCTCCATTGTCAGTCTATTGGTATCCATATCAGTTAATGGTTGTAATGAAAAAAAATTCATATTGCCCCTTGAGTATAATTGCCCTTATGTAAACAGAAGGAAAAAATGAGTCCCTCAGTGTCCAAATGATAAACACAGAAATAACACTTCCAAAAACTGTTTCCAGACAGAGAAGGAAAAGCACAAATTAGTCAATTTAACGAAAAGGTCTCTCTGCTGTTGGACTCAAAGTTATGGTTGTGTCATAGATTCAGTCATTAAGCAGAAGTAGTAAACAACGAGTGTAGAATATATATACCGAACAGATACACTGCCCAGAAAAAATGGATATGAACACAAGTATGCGGTTTCACAAATAACATGTAGCAGCGATATATCTCACCAACCGTTGGTAAGTCTGGAACCAGGCCAGTCCGCTGTAATCCGTCTATGTCTGTGTCAAGTCCTTCAGGCGTGTTTCCTTTTCGCGATCAGCTACAACCCCGTCTCCACCGAGGACGCCACTCCATGCGGCTCTGAACGCTGTACGTGTGCCGTCTAGCATGCTGCACTCGTGTCCTCTTGCTATGACGTCTGTTCCGTGCGCAACCCTGGACTGGGTCGCTCTGCCACCAATCAGAAACTCAAGCCGGAAGCAACAAACAACTCCAGTGAACAAGAAAAAATCCAGCGAATTTCTTTGAAAAAATGGTGGTAAGTTTATTCTTTAAAAGAAAAATTAGACAAAATATACTCAAAAAACAGGGGAAATAAAAAAATAGGAAAAATATGCCGTTACTCAACAGCAGCCAGTCGGTCTTACGCGTTTCGGCTGGTAGGGAGCCTTATTCATAGACCATACAGACTGATCCGTTAGCACCCTTAAATGGGCTGGTCCATTAAAAAATTAAGGGTGTTCAGCTGTTGAGTAAGGCATATTTAATTCAAAGGATAACGACATAGACTTTATGACAACTGATATGCAATTACTTAATATACATAATACACATGTAGTCACTTTAATAAATGACTGTCAGATTGTGAAATACACGTATAGTCACTTTTGTAAATGGCTATCAAATTGTAAATACTGTGTCATATATGAAAGGGGACATTTTCAACTAAGATTGATTTCAAAAAGATGCCTCATGAACCCTCATATTACAGAACTGGTTACATTCACTAAACCTAGCACTACCAAGTATTCATTGCTTATAACTTGAATTTTAGATTTATTTTAGATTTAAGAATAAGGTGCTATTTGGTCAAAAAAAATGTATGTATATATACATGCAACAGAGACTTACTGTCACATATTGTGATCATTTATATATTACATGCTTGTGTAATATGTTTGTAGAAAGATATTCAGAGGGGTTGGTTATAAATTACTTATTTGTGTTGCCAATGGTTTATAATATCACCTATTGCATTAAATCCCTTTGGACGTCTTGTTTGCAATGTGAAAATCCAAAAAGCCTCTCTGTGTAATAATTTCTGCATTCTGTCTCCTCCCCTAGGGGTGTGTGCAATACTTTCTATGACCTGCCATCTAAAACTACTGACTATTTTATTGTGCTCATGGATAAAGTGGTGTACCAGATCAGACACATCTATGTTTTTATCTATATTGTTGAGATGCTCCCTAATACGAGAGCGTGCTTCACGTGAGGAGCACCCCACGTATTGTTTGTTGCACAATGTGCATTCAACAAGATAAATAACATACTTGGTGCGGCAATTTGTGCAGCTTGTTGAAAGAAATACTCTCTGGGTAGTCTTAGACTGGAATCTATCCGTTACAATTGCATGACTACAGGCTATGCAATTTAGAAAGTGACACTTAAAGTGTCCCTTAATGAGCAGCCAACTGCTACCTGTTGTAATCGGTTTTCTTAGTGAGCTTGGAGCCACAATATTACCTATTGTGCGTCCCTTCCTGGATATACAGTTCACTCCTTCTTTAGCCACATCTTGTAGAAACCCTGTGTTAAACCCTGTTTAGGTAAATATATGTATATTTATAAGAACAACAGCATACGTTCCCCATAGCATATACAGTAATCAATCAAATAAGTAAGGTTTTTTAGGTATATCAACAGCACTATATTATGAGTGGTGAGCTGTACTACCTTACTTATTTGATTGATTACTGTATATGCTATGGGGAACGTATGCTGTTGTTCTTATAAACATAGTCTAACTTAAAGGGACAGTCTACACCAGAATTTTTATTGTTTTAAAAGATAGATAATCCCTTTATTACCCATTTCCCAGTTTTGCATAACCAACACAGTTATAATAATATACTTTTAACCTCTGTGATTATCTTGTATCTAAGCCTCTGCAAACTGCCACTTTTTTCAGTTCTTTTGACAGACTTGCAGTTTAGCCAATCAGTGCCTGCTCCCAGATTAATTCACGTGCACAAGCACAGTGTTATCTATATGAAATATGTGAACTAACACCCTCTAGTGGTGAAAAACTGTTAAAATGCAATCTGAAAGAGGTGGGCTTCAAGGTCTAAGAAATTAGCATATGAACCTCCTAGGTTAAGCTTTCAACTAAGAATACCAAGAGAACAAAGCAAAATTGGTGATAAAAGTAAATTGGAAAATTGTTTAAAATTACATGCTCTATCTGAATCATGAAAGTTTATTTTGGCCTAGACTGTCCCTTTAATATAACAATGATACCTAAATAAATATGCTTATGTCTAGCATATAACAATCTATGTATAGATTTTACAAATATAGGTAGTAGTTATCTAGTATACTATGTTTAGGTATAACTTGTCATTATTATAATCGGTGTCCAAGCTATTTGCCTTTTAATAGATTAATATTCAAGTTAAAATATATGTGAGTAACTGCATGTGCACTTGTTCTTAATATACATGTACGAAGGGCTTTTCTCCAAAGTCAACATAATATATTTATTCATTCACAGGTGAATAACCTTCTTTTTCTCAAATGTGCATTAGTACACAGGTGGCACATGAGTATAGCGCAACTCCTCCTTATAAATTTTAGACCAGTCATGCCATAGTAAAGTGTTTTAAAGGTAGTTGGGATGTGAACTAGGTAGGCTATGATTACAGGTCACACCCGAAAGGCGTAAGCTGCTGTGCTGCACTTCTCATGTTTTTGTATTGGTGGCTTGTCATTTTTAAGGATTACAAATGAAGTAAAAGTTTTATTACATGGAATTTGCTGGAGCGTGTTATTTTGTACATTTGCTTCTATTGTGACCGGCTAAACACGCTCAGTTAGTGTTTGATTTGACATACCATTGGACTGGTCATATGAAATCGAGAGACACACCCCCTACCCGGAAGAACTATAAAGCGACAGTGGTGTGCCGAGGAGAGACGGGGATATACGGGTCTGACCGGGACTTCCACACCCAAGGTACTGTTTACCGTTTTAAAGCATTGTGCATTGGAAGAGGATATTTTCTCTGGGACTGTAAGAGTGTATAGCACCACATTGATTATAGGAAGCTTGTCACCTAGTCCGCATACATGTTAGAGGGAATACATCCCGGGGTGACATAAGGTTCATACTCCTTCCAAACAAACTTCCAGCACTGCCTAATTTATGTGGGATCATAGTAAATACGGTTATGTATCAGACTTAAATGGTCTGTCACCTAGTCCGCAACTGTTGCGAGAGGGAATATATCCCAGGGTGATTACTATCCCACATTTACTCTCAGAGGGGCACTATTAATGCCAATATATACCATCAAAGGGTTATTTGTATAAGACGTTCCTTTCCAAAAATTAAAGTCTATACAGACATTTAAAAACACAACATTGAGTGGAGCCAGCAAACCTCTCTTAACTTAGTATACTTTGTGACAGTTTAGTTATGAGTTTTATGGTACAGCTTTGTAGCATAAACTCATAACTACTGACTTTAGATGGCGGTACGGATCTTGTCAGTATAGGGTGTACCGCTCACTTTTTGGCCTCACAGCAAAACTCGTAATACCGGCGCTATGGGAGTCCCATTGAAAAAGGACTTTTTTAAAAGTGTGGTACTGACATTGCGTGACGGCCAAAAAGGTGTTCGGTACACCTATTCTGACAAGACTTGTAATAGCGGCGTTAGGGAAAAAGCATTGTTATGAAGCATAACGATGCTTTTTCACTCATAACGCAAAACTCTAGCTGAATTATAGTAACAATAAGGACCCCTTTTAAATTAATATACACACATAAAGAATAATTCCAAGGATTAATAAACTGTCCTGGCTCTTGAAAATCTTAGAGATCTTACCCCCTCCACAGAATAAGCAGAGAGATGGAGAAGAAAAATCTGCAGCAGCACTGTCAGACGAGCCAAAAGGCAGGAAAAACTACAGCTCTGCCGATAAAGCAATACAAACCTCTTATAGAAATAAAGAGAGCTAATCGGATACATGCACATCGACAGCATATATCAGAAACAAAACTGTGAATAGAGTTGGAGTACGCTATAGATGCTCACTGGGACGCCCAGAATATAGTAGTGTGTACACATACATTAAATAAAATCAGAAAGCATTACAACAAATTTAAAGAAACATTTTAAGGCAACACCAACCCTCAAAAATGTTTACAAACTATGGGCTAGATTACAAGTGGCGCACTATTTAGCACTTTAGCTTGAGCGTAAACACAACTGGAAGTAAACTTTTAACGTGGTTGGGTTAGCAGACATACTACAAGTTGAAAGTAAATTGTTTGCGTCCGAGCAAAGCCCAACCAAAGCAAAAATTTGGACTTCGGACATCGCAACAGCGCTAAATTCTTCTCCCCTTAGACTTTACTGGACCTCACTATTAAAAACAAAAACCTACTATCAATTATTGTTTACCTGAACCCAACACCATGTAAGACCAACAGCGCTATACAGTAAAGTAGTTATTTATATTTTACATTCCAATGTTCTTCACATAGAAGAAAATTTTATTTTTATTTTTTCTTAATATTTATCTTCAGGTATATACAGGTGTATATATATATATATATATATCAGTGGCGGCTGGTGAATTATGAAGATGGAGGTGCACGTAGCCCCTCCCCTGACCACACCCCTTGAAATAAAGCCCCGCCCCTCAGATTGCTCATATATATATATATATATATATATATATATATATATATATATATATATATATAAATATAGGACAAGCGCACTCCAATTGACTTAGCAAAAATCACTTTAATCAGTGTTATACAGCACAGTATAAAGAGTCTTATAACATATAATGTAGGCACCAATCATTATTCACAGGGATTGCACAGACCGCAACATGGTTGCCATAGCAACCTATATAACAAAGTTAGCGTGGAAATCCCAAATATGTACAAACCAGGTGATATAATATGTACATGAATACCTAATAGAAACCAAAACACTGCAGTAAATAAGACAAAATTCTAAGCAGTAAGAGTGTTACACGTGAGCAGTACAGATCACCCAAGGTTGCCATAGCAACCTAAAACGTGCAGAACATACGGTACACTGCATGCTGTGTTAAATGCCATGGTCAACAAAAAATCATAAATATAAGTGCCTAAGATACATCATACAATAATTACAGGGTCTAAACCACAATAAAAATTATTATTATTAAGTTACAGAGTTAGCAAGATGTTGAAACGTATTTGTCTTGGGCTGCAGACTCATTTTATTACTTTAAGTAATAATAAAATGAGAGTGTCTGCAGCCCAAGACAAATACGTTTCAACATCTTGCTAACTCTGTAACTTAGACACCCACGACACCACACACAAACATATTCCAGAGGCGTGTACTGGGGGAGGATATACATTGCTCTCTGACTTCAATGCCTCCCTGGCCGGTCCGGTGCAGTGCTAGCCCACAGCAGGGCTAAAAGTAGAAGATACACTTACAATTTAGATGCCCATTTCTCCCGGGAGTCCCGGCCAAACCAGACTCCAGATGAGATCCAACTGGCTGCCTGCGCACTGAAATTTTTGGCGCGACTGAGCCAGCAAAAAAAAAAAGAAAACTTAATAAAAAAAAGTGCTCCCTCTGCTGGCCGCCCATACAAATAGCCCAATTAGCACACTAAATAGTGTGCGATTAAGAGAGGTATAGGCTCAGTTATGGGCTGCACTGCAAGCATAGAGGAAAAATATGCAAATTTGTATGACAGGCTATACTTCTCTACCGCACGTGCGGTAGAGAAGTATAATAGAGCATAGATGTATATAAAAGGTGGGTTTTTTTTAAATAAAACTTGACAGTCTAGACTAGAAAAATTTTGGCTGAATAAATATAATTTTTCCAATAGGAGAAATTATATTTATTCATCCAAATAAATTATTTTCTTTCTTTTTCCCCCCTTTTATTTGGGTGTTCACGTGCGGGAGTGCTCAAATGGAGGAGCCTCCACTGATATATATATATACAGTTATATATAAAAGTATATATATATATATATATATATATATATATATATATATATATATAAAAATACAAAGAAAATGTTCTACTTTATAAAATATTTACAGTAAATACACATTAACACACATGATTAAATATTAAAATAGATTTTAAAAGTTTTTTTCATGTTTTTAAGGTATTTAAGTGGAAAGGGCTCACAAGTGTGTCTGTGTGTATATATATATATATATATATATATATATATATATATATATATATATGTGTGTTTATATGTGTATATATGTATATAAACAAATAATACACACACACATATATATATATATATTTATATATATCCCCATACACATATTTAGAAATATATACTGTATATCTCTTATAGACCTTGACATTCAAACACCTTGTTATATGCAATATAACTTTTAACCCTCATGATCAATTTTCAAAATGCAATACGGACGCAAGTTAGCACGGGCAATATATTGCTTTTCACGACTCGCGCTTACGACAGTGTGCCACTTGTAATCTAGCCCTATATGACGGAAAGTGTATAAATAAAAAAGGGGCCCTTAATGCTCTTTGAACTTGCTATATTCCAGATCTAGACTAAGTGTAATGTCTAGTGTGACTGTGTCAATATTATAATGTCTGCAAGGAAATATGTGTGTGTCCCCAAGGCTATGATGTATCATAACAAATGTACCTACTAATAGGCTGTGACTTATGTGAGTACAAAATGTGAACTTTATATACTTACCAGAACTGCACCCAATCTACTGTACTTACCAGATGCAGAAATAACTGCTCGCAGTAGAAAGCCCATACAGTGAGGAATGCATTAAAGCAGAGGATCTATTTGTAAAGTATAATGATGACCCAAAAGGTGGAGGCTATTGGACTGGGCCCCACAACACCTGTGGCAGGCTTGTGACTAACTCCTACACCGGGAGTAATTCTGTCACTAACCAATACTCTAATCTCTCAGTAGTAGAGACAGCCCCCCACTCATTAAATAATCCAGAGCACCTAAATTCTTCATCTATCTCATAGGAGACAAAGATAAAACTCGCATAACAGTGAGTAGTGAGTGGGAGGGATAAAGTGCTCTTGGAAGTTTTGAGAATCTTTGCCCCCTCCTAGTGGCCAGGAGTTGAATCCTAGGACTATTGGGTGGTGGATTCCCACCTCCTTATGAACGAAAAAAGGTTTGTCAGAACTATTCATTTAAGTTCAAATAAATTCATATAGTATTATAAGAAAAGTAAATTGCCTAGGAAAAGGTATATTTACCTAAGAAACTGCCTTCTCCAAGAAGAAACTTTAAAGGAAGAAGGAAGAGGAGGAGTTTCCTGTTGATCATTCTGTTTAAACTTACTGCCTTTTTCAAAGCCAGTAGCTTAACATTAACATAGTGGTAGTGCGCTGTCACAATAACCTAATGTTTCCCTCTGTGCAATGTTTAAATGTATAAAGACCAATCATCATAGCGTCTTGAATTATTGTTCATGTTTAATAAAGTATTGAGTCAATAACATATAACTTATTTGAAGCGATAGAATAGCTTCGGCTTGTGCAACTTTTCTTGTTGTGTAATGTTTTCTATTCATTATTATAATGAAGGCAGATCCAACAAGTTTACAATAATTACTTATTCCTGTTTTGGCAAATAGAAACCCAATAAGTGTTTAAATTTTAATATAGCTAGCACCACAAGTACAACAATTTTCCACTTGTTTCAAGTCTACATACACACAAGAAAAAAACATGATGTGTGGTTTCATAATTATATCTGTGTAATTTAACTGAAACATTTGGCAATCCTATGTGTATTGTTTAGAAACTATATGCATGCATGTCATATAGCTAATTTATTAAGAGATATTTCATCAACTAACCTGAATACTCTTGCAAACATTATTTCAGTTACAAAATGATGAAGTATTATTTTTGTTATATGTGTGATTTGAGGGTTCTAATTTTCCAATTTTTAAAGTGACTTTTAAATTATGCATGTTATACTAGGTCTACTAACCAGTATAACATATTTTGTAATGTTATACTAACCATTTTAAATATATTATTGTTCAAGCACATTGGCTTCTGGTGAAAGGGAATTTGACAGTGAGTGTACAAAAAAAGTTTAAAGTGATAACCCCTGTGACATCATCATATTTTAATGCGTATGATTAAGGGAGCAGTTTATTCTAAGCATAAACACATATGTTGTTTTTTTATTTTTTTATTTATGTAGGATGCTCAAATACCATATTTAATGCCTGAATAGGCTACAAAGGGAATAGAGTTATCAGCGACAATGAGGATATCACAATATACAATAGTACAGGATTATAGGAAAATAATCAGCTTTACCATTGTTTTTATTAAAAGATAATACTGGATAAATGTGTTATACTTAAGCTCCTTTTTTTAACACAAAAAAGAAGAAAAACTAAATACTCAACTTAAAGTAATTGTAAAGTTTAATGAATATGTGCCCGGTATCTAAAAATAATCTTAAAAACAGGGGAACTTTCTTTCATTAAACTTTACAAAGATGCCTTTGCATATATTAAACATAACGCCGTTCCTCCGTCCGTATCTGCTGCTTTCATTAGCATATCATAGTTGGACACCAAAGGGTGACACACAATGATTGGAGGAAGCCGGATTTGTCATTGATCTGCTAGAGAAAGCAGGAGCTATGGGTGGAGGATCAGCGTTATGTTTACCATAACGCAAAGGTAAGTATAATGAATAAAAGTGCCCCTGTTTTTAAAATTATTTTTTAGATACTGGACACTTATTCATTAAACTTTACAATCACTTAAATATATCAAACAAAATTAGAACATAACAAAATTAAAACATTACAAATCTCCAGAGAGGATTGCTCCACATCTGAAGGGCTAGAATAACTCAATAATGATTCAAAAAGAGATTGGCTACTATGGTTCTAGTAAAGGAAATTAATAAGTAAATTAATAAATGAGAGAGATTGCCTTTATCTTAAGAAAACTTAGGCCTTAAAGAGTGGACATGCCCGAAGATCCCCATCCTCCTACCAAAGCCAGGGTCGCCCCCACCATGAGTGACCAGATGCAGCAAAACTATTGTTGTTAAGGAGTAGATAGGCACCATATACAATGTAAATTTCCGTTAAGCATAAGTATAGAATGGTGGAAAGGGCGTCAAATTCTGTTCTTTAAGTGTACTGGGATATGTAGGAGGAAGGGTTCCCATTTGTGAATACATATTTTAATTCTAAAGTCCAGATTAACTTGGACGTCTGCCTCTTCTACCAACAACTAACTATCACCTAGAATACAAGTATTGCTTTGCGGCTTGTAAAGCTGAAAATATGGCATTTTCAGTGTTAAAACAGCACCGCATCTATTACAAGTCTCGTCAGTATAGCTGTACCGCACACCTTTTAGCCAATTTAATGAGAGCTGCTTAAATCCTATTGGCTGATTTGAACAGCCAATAGGATTTTAGCAGCCCTAAGTCCTATTAGCTGATTCAAATTTTTCAGCCAATAGGAATGCAAGGGACACCATCTTGAATCACGTCCCTTGAATTGAAGATTCAGTGTACGTCGGTGACCGTATGAAGAGGATGCTCCGCGCCGGATCTCTTCAGGATGGACCTGCTCCCTCTACAATATGATGGAGTCATTATATATCCTTCTTATTAGAAATCAGACTTTCATACACATACTTAAGCATTATTACTTATCAATATTTGATTTGCACGTCATAAATATAGCTTCTCACATCGATATGAACACATCTAGCAGCCCTCCAAATATTAATGGTTATAGAAGATGCTGCCTGGATGAAGATTGAAGAGGCTGTCTGGATGAAGACTTCTCGCCACTTGGATCAGGACGTCGCCGCAGGGATGAAGATTGAAGAGGCCACCTGGATGAAGACTTCGCCGGGATGAAGATCGTTCAAGTGGGACTTCAAAAACTGTAAGTGGCTCTTCAGGGGGTTAGTGTTAGGCTTTTTTAAGGGTTTATCGGGTGGGTTTTATTTTTTAGTTTAGGGTCTGGGCAGTAAAAGAGCTAAATGCCCTTTCAAGGGCAATGCCCATACAAATGCCCTTTTCAGGGCAATGGGTAGCTTAGGTTTTTTAGATAGTTTTTTTTTATTTTGTGGGTTGGGGGGGGGGATTTATAATGTTAGTGGGTCTTTGTTATTTTTTTTTAAATAAAAGAGCTGCTATCTTTAGGGCAATGCCCTACAAAAGTCCTTTTAAGAGCCATTGGTAGTTTATTCTAGATTAGGTTTTTTATTTTGGGGTGTTTTTTTATGGGTATTAGAATAGGAAAAAAATATTTTTGATAATTTGTTTATTTTGTGTAATGTATATTTTTAGGGGGTGTTTTTTGTTTTTTTTTTTAAGCAAAAAAGCTGTTTATCTCAGGCAATGCCCTACAAAAGGCCCTTGGTAGTTTGGGGGGGGGGGGTGAGGGTTTGTATAGTGTTAGGGGGTGTTTATATTCTTTTTGGAGCAAAAGAGCTGTTTATATCAGGACAATGCCCTACAAAAGGCCCTTTTAAGGGCCACTGGTAGTTTGGGAGGTGGGGGTTTGTATAGTGTTAGGGGGTTTTTGTATTCTTTTTGGAGCAAAAGAGCTGTTTATCTCAGGGCAATGCCCTACAAAAGGCCCTTTTAAGGGCCCTTGGTAGTTTATTTTAGAGTAGGGTTTTTTATTTTGGGGTGTTTTTTAAGGGTATTAGAATAGGATAAATCTTTATTTTTTTGGGATAATTTCTTTAGGGTTTTTTTGTAATGATGGTTTTTTATTTTTTGTAATGGTAGGCTTTTTTATTCTTGGTAATGTTAGGTTTTAGTGTAAGGCAGGTTAGGTTTTATTTCACTGTTAAGTTTGTATTTATTTTAGCTAGGTAGTTAGTAAATAGTTAATAACTATTTACTAACTAGTCTACCTAGTTAAAATAAATACAAACGTACCTGTGAAATAAAAATAAAACCTAAGCTAGATACAATATAACTATTAGTTATATTGTAGCTAGCTTATGTTTTATTTCACAGGTAAGTATGTATTTAGTTTTAAATAGGTATTATTTAGTTAATAATTGTAAATTTAATTTAGATCTAATTTAATTATGTTAAAGTTAGGGGGGTTAGGGTTAGGTTTAGGGTTGACAAAAACAAAAATAGGAGATAATTATCTCCTAGAGAAAGTATACACAAATAGCACTCCAAGGAATAGAGTTGATTTATTAGATAACTGCAAATTGTTCTATATATTGATTTATTAGAATACTGCAAATTGTTTTCTGTATTACATAATCTCTTGGTGATTGCCAATCACATATGTAATATGGACAAAAGGCAAGAAAATTGATAAAATATAACTTTTAATAGAGTTGTATTAAAAAATGGGGAAAAGAAAATAGTGACTTAAAAACACTAACACAGCCGGCACACATATGGTGGGAATGTCCTGTTTTACAGCCCTTATGGGCCATGCTCTCACACAGATGCTCCTCAGTGGACCCGAACCTCTGGCAAACTCCACAGAAAGCATTGTTTCATCTTGGGGTGGGGCTTCCCCTCTCCCCAGTGGGTCTCCTTAGCATTTATCTACTGATGGCCATTAAGCTTATAATTGCACGTAAACGGAAACAACCCATTATTCCCAATTGGCAAGACTTGATCAAAATCATGGATTATCTGGAGGTAATGGAAAACCCCATATTCACCTCAAATAATAAGATCTCCTTGCATTGTCAAACATGGGAACTCTGGAGGAAAATTAGGTCCCCTTCCACTTAAATAGTATCAACGAGCCAAGTGGATCATCTGCTCCTTTCACCCTCTCAGCCTTGTCTCCCATTCCTCTGACTTTCCCCCCGCTATCCTTTTGACTTCCCCCCCTCCCTCCCCCTTTTTTTTTTTTTTTGTTTTGTTTTATTCTCTCCCCCTCCTCTTTTTCTTCATTAGTGTTCGGGGTCCTCCCCTCTACAATATGATGGAGTCATTATATATCCTTCTTATTAGAAATCAGACTTTCATACACATACTTAAGCATTATTACTTATCAATATTTGATTTGCACGTCATAAATATAGCTTCTCACATCGATATGAACACATCTAGCAGCCCTCCAAATATTAATGGTTATTGTCTTTATGTGTTTAGTGCTGGATCACAATGTATATCTATGTAAAATTATTTCTGAGGTTTTCTTACATACAATGTGTTATGTTACTTAATCAAAAACAAAAACTGAGGAACACTGTAACATTGACATGCCTTGTATGTATTTGAATGTTCTTTGTTATTTTATTTGCATAACCTCAATAAAAAAACATTTATTTAAAAAAAAAAACACTAACACAAAATCCAAGTATTGTAAAAGTACATTCTAAATGGTGGATCAGTATATTGCATTGTTGGTGCAAAAGAAATCATTTGGCCACAAAGGGATTGTTATAGTGAATCGAATAAACACTCACTCAATTGGAGTGTAAGGCTTACAAATATGAATAATAAAGGCCCTATTGGGTGATATTTGAGAATTCGCTGATTGTAAACTTATATCTTGGGAATCTCTGACAAATGCTGAAGCTTGATAACTCTCAAATAAATGATTGTAAACTGGGTCTGTAGGCGTGGTTTGGACAATAAAATGGTGTTACAGACTATTACGCACATATGATTTGGAGGGGTACTCAAGGTTGGTATATTGAGTCATACATTGACTTGTTGTTATTATACTTGGGTATGAGTGGCTCATTAAATAATCTTGATATGTGGATTTGGGGTGTTTATATCTCGGAGTTAATACAAAATGATCAAGCATCCACTGTCTGGACTAAGTATATCTTGATTGTATTAACATCCCAAGTATAAGAGATTGGACACGTTGATAGATGTATAGATTTGTAAAGTACAGTACATAACTCCAAAGTGTACTTTGTGTGTATTAAGCTCCGAGAAATGATGGGGATTCAAGCTAGCAATTATTAGTAGTGTATGGAGAGCTTGGAGTATATTAAATTGAATATGTAAACGTATTGCTAGTATATGCTTGTCCCACAGGATGAATAGTTTATATCAGAGCTTAAGATTGATATAAGTATATAGAGAGCCATTACATGTGCAGATCTATTAAGTGCGAAAAACCACACTATGCTGTTGCTTGTTGGGGTTGTGCCCTCAAGTGTTAATATCTTGTGCAACTATTCAGTTAGATATCTAGAAACTTGTTGATCGCAATGTAAACAAAAATATATATGCACGTCCGTTTGTAAGCTGCAATATCACCCAACAACGAGTAAATATTATTAAAGTCCCCACAGTTTTTAACTTATATGCCACAAGGTTAATATACTTGGTGTGCGTTGAAGATCACACTATTCTTAATCAACTTTAGATGTATATTGAATATATAAAGTTGTAAGTTATAATAACCAACTAAGAGTGGGTATTATTCCAGCCCCAATAATTTTGAACTGGTGTACCAAAGGGTTAATATATTGGTATACCAAAGGGTTAATATATTGATTCTGCGATTAAAATTCACACTATTTTTGATCCACTTTTAATTTTATTACATATGTGGATTTTTTGGAGTTATAGTATTAAGCGATAGCTGATGTTATAACTATAGAACCACAAAAGTTTGATGCTTGAGTATCACGGTGTTAATATGTTCTTTGCAAACAAAAAGAAAAACTATATATATATATATATATGTGCCTGTTTTTTTGATTTGTATGTATGCCGGGCTTCAAAATCTTCTGCTAACAATTCATCGTATGCTATAGTGCAGAGGATCAAAGTAAATAGTATACTAAGTGAGTGTTTTTAAGAATACCCACGATCCACAGCTGACATGCTATGTGATTACTCAAGCCGTTAACTGACTAGTGCAATTTGTAAATTAAATATTCACACTGTTGTGAGTATAGTGTGGTTAACATGTAACACACGATTGCAAATGTTGTCTATTGGTAGTCGCTAAATCACCAATACAGTGATGTAACGGCTTGAAAAGATAGAGTAAGTTACACAGCCAAATATTAAGGCGATTTAGGAAGTTCAATTATAGCTGTAGTGTGATTAGCATCTGATACTTTTGCGAGTAAGATCAGCAGTCTGATTGTTAATGCTATTTGTAAGCCAAAACTACTATTATGAATTAAATTGACAGTAAATATATTATAGCTAGTGATACAGTTGATATCTTGGCCAAACGCCAAGAGCAATAATATATATATACACTTGTAACAGTGATCTGTCGTTATAGCCAAAAGGCTAAGATAATAGGAGTGAATTAAGTAACTGTGTTTGATACGATTAGTGTGGCATTACTGACTGAGCACCATTGTAAAGATAGCACCAATGTTTGTTAGAGTACAACACTTGGTTAAGGTAGCAAGTTTAAAAACGTGTCCCTAACCTGTTTCGTCGTCTAACACGACTTTCTCAAAGGGTATCAATGGGTGTATCGTAACAAGCCTCTATTTATGACGCTTGAGATATGTACCCGCCCATTGGAAATGACATCACTGGGAGATGATTGGTTCAAGGCAGGCAATATGGAATGATGTGATACATATTGTTTACGTTAAGATGAATGAGTTACATAATGTTCATATTTACAGGCATCAGTGTCAATATTCGACAATATATGTAGTTTGGCAAGAAAGTAGCGGTATGAATAATAAAATGGTGAACACGTACGTGAATGAAAAGAGATTCTATTGTGTATATCTTAACCTGCAACAAAAATTTAAAATCCACATATGTAATAAAATTAAAAGTGGATCAAAAATAGTGTGAATTTTAATCGCACAATCAATATATTAACCCTTTGGTATACCAATATATTAACCCTTTGGTACACCAGTTCAAAATTATTGGGGCTGGAATAATACCCACTCTTAGTTGGTTATTATAACTTACAACTTTAGATATTCAATATACATCTAAAGTTGATTAAGAATAGTGTGATCTTCAACGCACACCAAGTATATTAACCCTGTGGCATATAAGTTAAAAACTGTCGGGACTTTAATAATATTTACTCGTTGTTGGATGATATCGCAGCTTACAAACGGACGTGCATGTATATTTTTGTTTACATTGCGATCAACAAGTTGCTAGATATCTAACTGAATAGTTGCACAAGATATTAACCCTTGAGGGCACAACCCCAACAAGCAACAGCATAGTGTGGTTTTTCGCACTTAATAGATCTGCACATGTAATAGCTCTCTATATACTTATATCAATCTTAAGCTCTGATATAAACTATTAATCCTGTGGGACAAGCACATACTAGCAATACGTTTACATATTCAATTTAATATACTCCAAGCTCTCCATGCACTACTAATAATTGCTAGCTTGAATCCCCATCATTTCTCGGAGCTTAATACACACAAAGTACACTTTGGAGTTATGTACTGTACTTTACAAATCTATACATCTATCAACGTGTCCAATCTCTTATACTTGGGATGTTAATGCAATCAAGATATACTTAGTCCAGACAGTGGATGCTTGATCATTTTGTATTAACTCTGAGATATAAACACCCCAAATCCACATATCAAGATTATTAAATGTGCCACTCATACCCATATTCTCTTTAGACAAGTATAATAACAACAAGTCAATGTATGACTCAGTAAACCAACCTTGAGTACCCCTCCAAATCATATGTGCGTAATAGTCTGTAACACCATTTTATTGTCCAAACCACGCCTACAGACCCAGTTTACAATCATTTATTTGAGAGTTATTAAGCTTCAGCATTTGTCAGAGATTCCCAAGATATAAGTTTACAATCAGCGAATTCTCAAATATCACCCAATAGGGCCTTTATTATTCATATTTGTAAGCCTTACACTCCAATTGAGTGAGTGTTTATTCGATTCACTATAACAATCCCTTTGTGGCCAAATGATTTCTTTTGCACCAACAATGCAATATATTGATCCACCATTTAGAATGTACTTTTACAACACTTGGATTTTGTGTTAGTGTTTTTAAGTCACTATTTTCTTTTCCCCATTTTTTATTACAACTCTATTAAAAGTTATATTTTATCAATTTTCTTGCCTTTTGTCCATATTACATATGTGATTGGCAATCACCAAGAGATTATGTAATACAGAAAACAATTTGCAGTATTCTAATAAGTCAATATATAGAACAATTTGCAGTATTCTAATAAGTCAATATATAGAACAATTTGCAGTATTCTAATAAGTCAACTCTATTCCTTGGAGTGCTAGTTGTGTATACTTTCTCTAGGAGATAATTATCTCCTATTTTTGTTTTTGTCAAGTTTGATTATACACAGCACCCATCAGCTCATGTAATATAAGGTTATCATCTTTACCCTATTATTTTATTTGAGCTTAAGGAAGTTTGTAATATTTACTAGTAGTGCCTTTGGACTTATCTCTTCCCAAATTAGGTTTAGGGTTAGGTTTAGGGGTTAATATAGTTTAATTGAGCTTGTTGCGATGTGGGAGGCTTGGGGTTTAGGGGTTAATAAATGTAGTGTAGTGGTGGCGATATCGGGAGCGGCAGATTAGGGGTTAATAATTTTATTTAGGTAGTGGCGATATCTGGAGCGGCAGATTAGGGGTTAATAACTATAGGCAGGCGTCAGCGATGTTGGGGCAGGAGATTAGGGGTGTTTAGACGTAGGGTTTATGTTAGGGTGTTTGGTTTAAACTGTATTTTTATTTCCCCATAGACATCAATGGGGCTACGTTACGGAACTTTTGTTTCCGCGATCGCAGGTGTTAGTTTTGGGTTTTTTGCCGGCTCTCCTCATTGATGTCTATGGGGAAATCATGCACAAACACGTCTCAGCAGCGCTCTGATTGTGTGCAGTATGGAGCTAAATGCAACCATATCGCACTCAAAAGGCGTATGTTTGAAAACTTGTAATGGCAGCGCTATAGAAAATGAAATAAAGTAACGTTTGTTGAGTTAGTTAATTTCTCTATAGCGCTCAAAACTTGTAATCTAGGTGTTAGTAAGGCTTTAATTAGTTTCTTAAAAGGCGGGTCCCTATTTTTAGCCCAATATTGCAGAAAATGTTTCCTGGACATTGACACAACCATATTTAAAAAAAAGTCAAACTAAACAGAAGTCACCGTGATAGATACTATCACTAAGCTTCTATAGGAGGCGCTTAACTCTTGCAAGGAGTGTACAAAAAGATACAAAGATATATGAACTTGTATATAAATGTGAAGGGATGTCAACTAGCAATAGAACAAATATCAATATTTTGTACCAAATATAACCACACAGTATGTTAGATTTCAAGTGAGTAATGCTGTGTTAAAGTGTTAGAAATTGTACAGATCTATAGTCTGGGCAAACCAGATCTGGAAAGTCCAACGAGTTTCTTCAAATGTCCATCAATACTTGAACAGGCTGCTCTCTGTCTTCACCCAACGGGATGATGTAATTCTAAGATGTAAAACAAAAACAGAAACAGAGGCGCCACATGTGTAGGTCAGTAAAACCAGAATATCCAATAAAGGAGCAGAATAAGGGTACTCACAAAAGAGGCGGCACTCTCTTGTGCCAGTAGGGACGGGCTGGTTTTCAACAGCAAACCAGCTGGCTGTGTGTAGATCTCCCCCAAGTACACTGGAAATCTTTGTGTCCTGGATCCCGGCTCAATACTCCTAATGGTAATTATAAACTTCGGCCAAAACTGCAGTGGAAGGTGGAGGCAGAGCTGTAATGCCCTTAGGTTACTGCTATGAGGATAGTCACACCAACACCAGACTTATGTAAAAGTATAAAATCAGTATTTTATTATACAAAATAAAAATACCAAACGGTATAACAAATTACAGCTGGGTGATGACAACCTATCTCCCCATAGAACCATACAATATAGCTACGCGTTTCTCGGGGAACACCCCATTTCCTCAGGCTTGTCTCACAAGCCTGAGGAAACAGGGTGTTCCCCGAGAAACACGTAGCTATATTGTATGGTTCTATGGGGAGATAGGTTGTCATCACCCAGCTGTAATTTGTTATACCGTTTGGTATTTTTATTTTGTATAATAAAATACTGATTTTATACTTTTACATAAGTCTGGTGTTGGTGTGACTATCCTCATAGCAGTAACCTAAGGGCATTACAGCTCTTCCTCCACCTTCCACTGCAGTTTTGGCCGAAGTTTATAATTACCATTAGGAGTATTGAGCCGGGATCCAGGACACAAAGATTTGCAGTGTACTTGGGGGAGATCTACACACAGCCAGCTGGTTTGCTGTTGAAAACCAGCTCGTCCCTACTGGCACAAGAGAGTGCCGCCCTCTTTTGTGAGTACCCTTATTCTGCTCCTTTATTGGATATTCTGGTTTTACTGACCTACACATGTGGCGCCTCTGTTTCTGTTTTTGTTTTATATTTAAAAAAAGATGGTACTTAGGTTTGCTATCACCATCTTGTAAACAGAAGATGTATTTCATCAACAGAAATGTCTCGATTTTAAGTACTTTCATAGCCAGTATGTTAGCTTACCCCAAAATCCTTTTAACCTGGGGCAATCCCACATCAAGTGTATTAGATCTAGGGATGGGGTTCACCATTTATTACAAATATCTCATGCTCTTGGAACCCATTTGGATCAAAGCTTGGGTGTAATATATGTTTGGTGTATGAATTTTGTATGGGTTTCAGTCAGGTATGTGGATAGTGGCGCTTCTTTAACCCTGGCAAAGCTACACGTTATTTCTTCTGGTGCAATAAGTAGATCCATAAAGCCCTGCGATTTGGTCAGAATGTTTTGTAAGGAGTGCTATTCATAATGTGTTGCAATCACCCTATACACATGAATGATTGAGTGGGATCCTTGCTTGGCTAAAATACAACACTTGTCTATGTTAGATATGTTAGGTGTTATAAAGCCAGAAGTCAGGAGAAATTGCATGTAGTGTTGGCATTGAAAATAAGCAAAGTTCTGAGAATTGGGTAAAGTGTATTGTTCCTGAATATCCCTGAAGAGGAGAATTTGAAGGGAAACAGGGTTTAATAATTGTGCAACAAAGGTTAGCCCCTGGCGTTCTCAGTATTGAAAGGCCCTTGTAGTAAATCCAGGTATAAAGTTAGGGCTTCTTTGAATGGGTAGATATTTGCTGATCTTAAATTTTATGTTCCATATTCTGCATACTTTGGCCCCGGCTCTCAAGGGATCCCTGAACAGCATATTCTGTATAATATGTGTTGGAAGAGATGATAATGTGGAGTGGGGCAAAAAGGCAGGGTGGATGGGAGACAGTAATTCCTGCTCTTTTAATGGACAAAAATAGATAGTCAGCCTATAACCAATTTAGGGCTCGTTTCTATTGAGCCGTAATTAGGTTTGCGTGCAATCACAAACCGTTAAATATGCTGTCGGAAGCAATATCGTTCACCGACTGCTTCCAACGGCCCGTTATATCTCAATTTTTGGCAACCGGACTCCGGCTGCCAAAAACATTTTCGTGTCCCTTACAAAGTATCAAAAGCCGCTAATCTATAAATAATTCCAGGTTTCCAATGACCGCACAAACCGTTAATACACTGTCGGAGGCTGCTGATACATTAAGAAAAAGTACACCCAGCTCAACTAGGTGTACAATAGGAAAAAGGAGCTTTTTGAGATCTATTTCCCATTGAAATCTAACCCGCCTCCCAAAAATAAACCTGACACGTCAAAACCCCTCTATGCGCCATCTCCCTACATCGCAACTAATAATATATGTATTAACCACTAAACCGCCACCCCCCCCATATCACAACTAATAATAAATGTATTAACCACTAAACCGCAAACCCCCCAACATCGCAACTAACAATAAAAATGATTTACCTCTAAACTGCCAACCCCCCACATCGCAAGTAACAATAAAAGTTATTAACGCCTAAACTGCCAAAAAAAAAAACCACATCTAAAATTTAAATAAAAAATCCTAACATTACATAAAAAATAAAACCCACAATTTAATTTAAATACAAAAGCTAAGATTACATAAAATAAAAAATCTAAAATAAAAAAAATAAAAAAATCTAAGAGTACATAAAAAATAAATGAAATTATCCAAAATAATAAAATTGAAACCTAATCTAATACCCCTAAAAAAACTAAAAAGCCACCCCAAAATAACCCCCCAATCTAATACTAAACTACCAATAACCCTTAAAAGGGCCTTTTGTAGGCCATTGCTCTAAAGCGATTAGCTCTTTCACCTAAAAAAATTACAAAGTACCCCCTAACAGTAAAACCCCCCACCTAACCAATCCCAGAAAATAAAAAAACCTAACTCTAAGATACTAATTGCCCCTAAAGGGGCATTATTATGAGCATTGCCCTTTTGCTGCCCATGAAAAAAAAATCCCTAATTTAAAAAAAAAACACGCAAAAAAATAAAATACCTAACACTAACCCCAAAAAATGTACTCAACGTTCATAAAGTCCAGACATCCATCTTTATCCAAGCAGCGACATCTTCATCCAGCACGGGGACAACATCTATCTTCTTCCGGGAGGTGCAGAGCGGTCTTCCGATGTGCAGAGCAGTCTTCCGATACCTGAAGTGGTCTTTGGTAGGAGTCGGTCATCCGACGTAGAGCCTCCTCTTTATCTGATCTTCGCCGCACACTGAAGCTTGAATGCAAGGTACCCATATTATATTTGGGGTACCTTGCATTCCTATTGGCTGAAATTTTCAAATTAGCCAATAGGATGAGAGCTGCTTAAATCCTATTGGCTGTTCAAATCAGCCAACAGGATTTAGTAGATACTTTGCAATATGGGGGTTGGCGGATTAGGGGTTAATAAATTTTTTCATTTTGCGGTGGGGGGTGATGGTTGAGAGGTAGATATTGCGCATGTGTTAAGTGTTTGCTTTTATTATAACAGCATAGACGGGTAAAATATGTATGCGGCGCCGTATATGTGATTGAGTGTAAGTGTTGTGTAAGGTCGGGTTACCATAGTAACCTATTCATTTTTTAAAAATACGGCATCGGGTGGAAGCGTTAACACAACGCTAACTTACACCTACACGAAAAGGACGACTGCACGCAATGCGCTAAATATTTCAAAGGAAACCTGGTACTAAAATGGAACCGTAAATTACTTTTAGCTGCCAGCAACTTCCGTAGCTTACGGCTCCATTTTTAATGGCTCAATGGAAACAAGCCCTTAGTTAGGGATGCCTAGTTATACAACTAAAGGACTGGGAGTCTTAGACCTCCTGATTCAATCGCCATTGCTAGGTGTATTTTACTAATATTATGTTTCTTCTATGGCCAAACTGATTAAGTGTTTAAGTCTTTTGTGAATAGGAGGGGAAGCATTTGCAATGGAGACAAGATTTTTGGAAGGGCAAACATTTTGAGAAGCACAGACAACAATTTTAATAAAAAAAACAGATGCTGTTTCTCACTGTGTCTAATTGTTTCATTTTCAATATAAAGGCCCACAATGGCTAACAAGCACGTCTTTGCTTATATATTGTCTTGTTCAGAAGCAAACTGCTTGGTATTTCTGAACTAGACTGTCCATTTGGAAAGACACAAATGAAATAAAAAAGAAAATGGCCTAGATGCATAGACTGTTCAAACAGGTTTTACTGAATCTATGCCATTTAAAGGGACACTAATGTCAAAATTAAACTTTCATGATTTAGACAGGGCATGCAATTTTAAAAGACTTCCCTATTTACTGCAATTATTAAATTGAGCTCAGTCTTTGTATATGCACCTACTGAGCATCTGCAAGAGTTCACAGTGCATATCAATATGAGTCTGTGAATGGCTGATGAGTGTCACATGATACAGGGGGTAGGCAAATTGAAGTACATTTTGAAAGTTGTCGGAAAAAAATCTACTGCTCATTTAAAATTCAAAGTGCTATTGCTTTGAGTTTTTTATTACACATGTGTTGATTATGCAATTCTACTGTATTTGATGATCCTTTATGTTAATGAGATGGTGCACATGCATTGCTAGGTGTGAGTCCATAAAAGTGTTAATTTAAATGACACTGGTTGATTTTAAGCTTTATTGTCAATCAGAAGATACATGGGGGCCGATTTATTAATGAGCGGGCGGACATGATCACATGCACATTCACGGCCAATCAGCCGCTAGCAGGGGGTGTCGATCATCCCGATCGCATCCGATCGGGATGATTGCTGTCCGCTGCCTCAGAGGTGGCGGACAAGTTAAGAAGCAGCGGTCTTAAGACTGCTGCTTCTTAACTTAAGTTTCCAGGGGCGGAAACAGCAGCATACGCTGCTTCTTAAATCGGCCCCATGGTCTTTCTCTGATGAGTACTTAAGGGCTCAATGTAGCAGTTTGAGCCTTTGCGGGGTAGACTCGTACATGCGAGCCTGCATTCTGCAATGTAAGAAGAGGTGACGGATTGAAATAACTTGTGAACACGCTCGCACAGGGTGATTGACAAGCCCTTCTCTCGTGCGATTTGTCAGCAAGAGAAGGGGGTGGTAAACACTCACACGAATGTGTAATGGTACATACAGGCAGCGGACGCATAGGCCGTTTTAAGCAAAGCAGTGCGGACAGGTTCTCAAGTTGAGAACCTTGTCCGCACGACCTTTAATACATCGGGCCCTTAATGTTTAAAAAAAGCAGAAATGTTATAGGGTTTGATTGTAAAATTGACTTTATATTTGTGTAAACAATTGATTACTCTTTGGGGCCAAATTATCAAGCTCTGAATGGAGCTTGATGCCGGTTTCCGCGTGAGCCTTGAGGCTCCCCAGAAACAGCAGTTTTGAAGCAGCGGTCTTAAACCGCTATACGATCAGGCTGATTGACACCCCCTGCTAGCTGGCCGATTGGCCACCAATCTGCAGGGGGCGGCATTGTACAAGCAGTTCTGGTAAACTGCTTGTGTAATGTTAAATGCCGACAGCGTATGCTGTCGCCATTCAGTGATATCTGTCTGACATGATACGCTACAGTGTATCATGTCGAACAGACATTGATAAATCAGCCCCTATGTGTCGTAAACATATAAAGAAGTTATTTAAAATTCATTAGCATAAATTAAGTGTTTAATTCATTGAGATGACACACGCAAATCTTGTAAAAAAATGTATCATCTGTTTATTATATACTTGTTTTATTAAGAATGTTTAGTACTTGTAACTAAGCCCATAGGGCTGATTGATATTTGACACAAAAATATACTTATCAATTTAAAGGGACACTGAACCCAATTTTTTTATTTCATGATTCAGATAGAGCATGCAATTTTAACTATCTAATTTAATCCTATTATCAATTTTTAAAAATTCCCAAAATGGGCCGGCTCCTCCTTTTTCAAATAACGATACCAAGAGAACGAAGAAAAATTTATATTAGGAGTAAATTAGATAGTTGCTTAAAGGATTACTTTCTGTTATAATTTTTAAGCTAAACAACTAACATATTAAAGTTAATAAACATTAATTAAAACCTACTGACCTATATTTTCTCCAAAACGAAGTTTCATAACGTTCTAAAAGTTATATCTTTTATTCGCCGATGATGTCACGTTATCCTGCCCACTATTTTCAGCACTGCCTGTTCAAAATACTTAAACCAATAACTTTGTGTTTAAAGCGCCATTTTGAAACCTAGGTATTGTAAACGGATTGGTACAGAGCAAAGGATACCTACGGAGTGGGTTTGGAAAACAATTCATTTCTGATATACGGTAGAGATATGTTAATGAAATGCTATTGATAAAAAGCGTATTTGGGGTAGTTAGTAACAGGCATAGAAAATATTTACTTACAGTGGCCCTTTAAAATTGCATGCTCTGTCTCAATCATGAAAGAAAAAAAAATTGGGGTTCATATCCCTTTAAAAGTTCTGAAACATTGATCTGTGGCCCCCATGTGATAGCAAGGTGGTTATCAATGTTGTAAATGTTTATTTCACTATTTCAAAAGCATTTTAAATCTCCACAAGCTTTTTGGCAATGTGTTGGTATTAAGCACACAAAGTCATTACAATGAAGAATATTTTCTTTTCACATTCTTTTCAATTACTTTACTGGGTCTCTAACCTCAAAATGGGAAACGTACAGTATTTGCCTGCAGCTTAACAGAATGACACAATGGATGTTCTTATTTAAGCTGTGTAAACATTTAGTATAATAGTGATAATGCATTATAGCAATGAAGGATGTGGTTATATGCATAACTTAACGCTATGCAGACAATTCTTCTGGTAGACCTAGCTTTGTCTCAAAATATAACACTGTTTTGTTCTAATTCTAAATGAAATGGAAAAAGTAACAGCTTTAATTGCTTCTGAAATAAATACAAGTTAAATAATGGTTCAGTGGTTTAAATAAACACTTAAAATACTTAGGTTGGCTTCAAATATTCCAACAGTATTTAATTATACTGTTTTGAAAATATTTACACTTTAATTATTTAACAAATATTCAATTATATATTTCCTGTGCATAAAGATGATTACAACTGTGCACCATAATAATAATAATGATCATCTTGATTACAATCATAATAATACAATTAAAGGGACATGGAAAAAAAAACAACATTTTGTATTATGGTTCTGATAGAGCAGTGTTTCTTAACTCCAGTCTCCAGGACTCTTAACAGGCCAGATATTCATTATATCTTAACTAGAGCACAGGTGAAATAATCAGCTGATTAGTAACCATGGTTACTAACCTGCTCTCTCCCTTCAGATGATTATTTCACCTGTGCTCTAGTTAAAATATAATGAAACTCTGGCCTGAGTTAGGGTCCTGAGGACTGGAGTTGAGAAACACTGAGACAGAACATAGAAATTGAATCAACTTTTCTACATACATCTATTTTCAAATTTGCTTCATTCTCTTGATATCCTTCTTGATAGAGCAACAATGCACTACTGGGAGCTAGCTAAATACACTGGGTGCAGCCACCAATCAGCAGCTCCCAGTAATGCATTGTTGATCCTAAGCCTACCTAGGTATGCTTTTCAACACAGGATGCCAAGAGAACAAAGAAAATTAAATAACAGAAGTAAATTGGAAAGTTATTAAAATTGCATTCCCTATCTGAATCATGGAAGAAAATATTTTGACTTTACTGTCCCTTTAAAAACATTGTGTAAGGGGTGCCCATTGTCCCCCTTATTGTTTGCTATTTGTATGGAACCTTTGGCAGCTTACATCAGACAATCCCCTAACATAGCTGGTCTCCGGATAAAAGACAACAACTATAAAATGTCCCTTTTTGCGGACAACGTGTTGTTGACATTAACTAAACCCCTGACATCACTCACAAATTTATACAATATTCTTGACCAATTTTCTGCCATATCAGGTTACAAGATAAATTTGGACAAAAGCGAAGCTATGGCAATAGCACTACCAGACCACACAAAGAAATGAATAGAACTAAATGTTACCTTCTCCTGGGTTAAGTCCCATATCAAATATTTAGGAATCAAGTTAACAAGCCAATACACAGATCTATACAATGCAAATTATCTTCCCTTGTACAAAGATTTACGTAAAGACATTAGTAGATGGAAACATTTTCACTTTTCCTGGTATGGCAGAATATCCGCTATAAAGATGAATTTACTCTCAAGACTCCTATACCTGTTCCGAACTTTACCCATACTGATTCCAAGAAACGATATAAAACCTATACAGTCAGAAATTATCCACTTCATAAATGGCAAAAAGCAATCAAGAATCCCCTACCATACACTCATCAAGCACAGACAATTGGGGGGGTAGGAGTTCCCATCATTCTAGATTATTATGACGCTGCCAGACTGGCCCAGAACATGTTGCTGGGATCTATAAGAAAAGATGTAATTTGGACTAAATTGGAAGTGGACCTTGGAGATTTTGCCTCGCCGGAGGACCTCATTTGGGATAAATCCCTATACCAATCTAAAGGTCAAAATTATCCACAACCCACAAGCTTCTCTGTCCATCACTGGCGAACTTTAACCAAAAACAAAAAAAAATATTCCCAGAGTTTTCTGCAAAGATCCTGCTTAAGCACCTTATCTCAACAGACTACCAAGGGCAATTGGATAACTGGGAAAATAAAGGCCTCTACCGGGTGGGGGACCTTCTGAATCGTGGCAGACTCATATCTTTTACCCAAGTTCAAACAATTCTATCCCTGATTTCTTTAAAATGGTACCTCTATCTTCAACTTCAATCTGCCCTAAGCAAATTTACACCAAACATACCTAAACAACTTAGCACACCTCTGGAGATATTTTCTAGCATTAACACTAGACCGAAAAAGACAATTTCGCAACTATACATAACACTACAAACCAGGACCAATGACACTAAATCCTCCATTATGCTTAAGTGGGAGGTAGACATTGACAGGATACTAGACATACAAGAGTGGTGTGACCTATTACACTCGGCACACAAAGGGCTTATCAGTGCTGACCTTAGGGAAAACAGCATTAAAACCATCTACAGATGGTACTTGACTCCAAAAAAAACTTATCATTTTGGGGAGGGAAGGAGCAAAAATTGCTATAGAGGGTGCAATACAGAGGGCACCTATGTGCATATGTGGTGGGACTGCCCTGGGGTCGCTCAAATATGGACTTACCTTTTGTTATACCTTAGCACACTACTAGAGGAGCAAATAACACTGAAAATGGAACAGGGACTCCTTAATGCTCCATTACCGAACTTTCACAAACATATTAACACCTTTGTAAAAATACACTGCACGGTGACAAGAACGAACATTGCCAGGTACTGGAAGGAAAGACCCCCAACTTGGCGGGGAATTACAGACAAATTTAGAATGACGTACTCGAAGCAGCAGCAATAACACTAGGGACGACAAACTCGTTCCAGAAGGTGTGGTTCTACTAGATGATGCATCTATCTATAATTAGCTCCTCTTCATTATGCGTAAGCAGAGCTCAGGGTGACTTGTTTCCAAGACAAAGAGAATAGGGTATCACAACATGAAGAAATTATCAGATTGAATAGACGGCAATCGTTTCAGGTACTGACACTTCCCAACTGTTTCTCCTCATAGGTGAATTTAGATTCAGTCTTATAGTATGGCATAGGCACAGTGATCTATTCTGTATGACCAAAGGTTAATTGTTTTTTCATCTCAAAATTTTATACAGATTATACATTGCAGATGTTTATTTTTCCCAACACAGGGTATCAGTTATTTTTATTTGTTATTGAATTGGAGTTAAATTGTACTATATGATTGACTTTGTTGGACCTGGAATATCACCAACCCAACAAATGGCCATACATAAGCAAGAGGTTCAGACTTGCAGGGTTGATAAATTACTCTATAATGCCAATATACTCGATTACCCTAAACTGCAACCCAATGTATAAGATATATTTTGTGTATGACGATGATGTTTCAATAATAAAAAATATTTTAACATAAAAACATTGTGTAGCTGTCCACTACATGTTGAAGAAGAACAACAAGCATTTGTGGATTTAATACATCTGCTATAATTTCAGCCTCAATTTTTAAAACAATAGAATTGGAAATTTGGAATTCATGTATCAAAATTTGCTGTATTTGATTCATTGTAGTGCATCATCACCAAACAGAGGCTCTTTAAGCCTTGTTTGTTCAGGGTCGGATTTGGACTCACCAACATTAGACTGTAGATCACTGTTTAACTGAAGGCCAATGGGCTGCATTACACCCACCAGGGCTCTGTTTATGACTTATGATATACAAAACACAGTATGCCCTCTTCTTTCCAAATTACTTATTAAAGGGACATGAAACCCAAAGATTTTCTTTCATGATTCAGATAGAGAATACAATTTTAAACAACTTTCCAATTTACTTCTATTATTTAATGTGCTTCCTTTATTGTTATTCTTTACTAAAAGATTGATCTAGGTAAGCTCAGGAGCAGCAAAGAACCTAGGATCTAGTTGCTGATTGGTGGCTGCATATATATATATATATATATATATATATATATATATATACACACCAATTGTCATTGGCTTACCCATGTGTTCAGTTAGAAACCAGTAGTGCATTGCTGCACCTTCAACAAATGATACCAAGAGAATGAGACAAATTAGTTTAATAATAGAAGTAAATTAGAAAGTTGTTTAAAATTGTATTCACTATCTAAATCACGAAAGAAAAATTTGGGGTTTCATGTCCCATTATTGAACTATTTTAATTAAATATATAAATTTGCAGGTGCGTGTTTAAATGTAGGCTCGGGTGCCCATCTAGCTAAATATTTGAAGATTGTTGATATAGAATCTACCCTTTGTTTCAACATATAGAAATTAATAGGAAAAAACATTCCAATATGTGCCTTAAAGCAGATACTATAGTGTTAATACTGTTTGCAAACCAATAACATGATTGTTGTCAGGATGGATTTTTTTTCCATAGAAAAACAAGAAAAAAACAATCAGACTTGAGGGCAAGAAAAATGCAACTGCTGATAAAACCTGTCAGCAGAACATTTGTACCTGGCATATGATCATACCAGAGACGTATAAAGCGAGGAATATTTGTGCTCTAAAGCCCAGCTAATGAACTCTAAAACCACAGGACTTTCCATGTCAAATATCTTTTATCTAAATTATCAATTTGCTATTCCTTTCCAAAGAAGAAAAGAGCATTTTAGGTGACTACTTCAATGTTATGGATCTGAGTATGATTTACATCAAATTGTTTGGCTGTCATTCAAAGAACTGTAACTAAGAACATAAGACTTATAATGTATAGCGGTATCGTTTTATAGTCTTATATGATCCAAATGTGGAGATATAATGTAACCATAATAAGTCTTTGTGGTCAAATGAATTTATAGAACATAACTAGTAAGATTACTTGTCTAAATATACAAAGTACTTAACTAGAAACAGGATTATTTATATCCTATAGAATATCTTACTTTATGAAGCTTCTGAAATCAGCACTTCCAATTGGTTCATCAATGCATCAACAAAATGGCTTTCAATCCCTTCTGTACATTATTCCCTTTGTCAGTATGTCAAAGCTGGAGAGCTTTAATAATATCTATTGTATAAAATATATAGATGTATGCAACCTTATCCGAAAGAAGAGCATTAGCACACTTGGTTCAGTGCAATGATGTTACTTAGGGCCAGATTACGAGTGAAGTGGTATTTAGTGCTCATGCTCGTGCGCTAACTCTGCTAGAAGTAAGCTTTTTGCACGCGTCAGGTAGTACTCGTATTACAAGTTGAAAGTAAAACGTTTTCGCTTGCTCGCTAACTGATGCACGCAAAAAGCCTAAGTTACAATATTCCAACCACATTAACGTATTCCCCCGTAGAAGTCAATGGAACAAAAAAGTGGAGAAAAAAACCCAACACCCTACCCGTGTGCAAACCCAATCGCATATTCTCAAGTGCACTAACCCGACATGAAAATATTAATATTTCCCATTCCAATGTTTTTCACATAGCAGAATATGTTCTATTTATTCATAAATACATATTTTTACATATATATGATGGAATTTTGGTACAAAATATATGTATCTATATATCTATATCTATATATATATATATATATATATATATATATATATATATATATATATATATATATATATATATATATATATATATACATATACACATACAGGTGAAACTTTATAAAAAAAATTAGAATATCATGCAAAAATTAATTTATTTCACTAATGCAACTTAAAAGGTGAAACTAATATATGAGATAGACTCATTACATGCAAACCAAGATAGTTCAAGCCATGATTTGTCATAATTGTGATGATTATGGCTTACAGCTCATGAAAACCCCAAATCCACAATCTCAGAAAATAAGAATATTGTGAAAAGGTGCAATATTCTAGGCTCAAAGTGTCCCACTCTAATCAGCTAATTAAGCCATAACACCTGCAAAAGGTTCCTGAGCCTTTAAATGGTTTCTCAGTCTGGTTCAGTAGGAATCACAATCATGGGAAAGACTGCTGACCTGACAGTTGTGCAGAAAACCATCATTGACACCCTCCATAAGGAGGGAAAGCCTCAAAATAAGTTGGATGTTCCCAAAGTTCTGTATCAAAGCACATTAATATAAAGTTATGTGGAAGGGAAAAGTGTGGAAGAAAAAGGTGCACAAGCAGCAGGGATGACCGCAGCCTGGAGAGGATTGTCAGGAAAAGGCCATTCAAAAGTGTTGGGGACTTTCACAAGAGCCACCACACACAGACGGATACTGGACATGGGCTTCAAATGTCAAGCCACTCCTGAACAACAAACGTCAGAAGCATTTTACCTGGGCTAAAGAAAAACAGACCTGGTCTGTTGCTCAGTGGTCCAATGTCCTCTTTTCTGATGAGAGCAAATTTTGCATCTAATTTGGAAACCAAGGACCCAGAGTATGAAGGAAGAATGGAGAGGCACACACTGCAAGATGCTTGAAGTCCAGTGTGAGGTTTCCACAGTCTGTGTTGATTTGGGGAGCCATGTCATCTGCTGGTGTTGGTCCACAGTGTTTCATTAAGTCCAGGGTCAACGCAGCCGTCTGCCAGGAGATTTTGGATCACTTCCTGCTTCCTTCCGCAGATGAGCTCTATGGGTATGCTGACTTCATTTTCCAGCAGGACTTGGCCCCTGCCCACACTGCCAAAAGCACCAAAACCTGGTTCAATGACCGTGGGATTACTGTACTTGATTGGCCAGCAAACTCGCCTGACCTGAACCCCATAGATAATCTATGGGGCATTGCCAAGAGAAAGATGAGAGACATGAGACCGAACAATGCAGAAGAACTGAAGACCGCTATTGAAGCATCCTGGTCTTCCATAACACCTCAGCAGTGCCACAGGCTGATAGCTTTCATGCCATGCCGCATTGAGGCAGTAATTGCTACAAAAGGGGCCCAAACCAAGTACTGAGTACATACAGTATGCATGCTTATACTTTTCAGAGGTTATTGTTCTACAGGTATGTACAATCCTTGTTTTATTAATTGCATGTAATATTCTAATTTTCTGAGATTGTTGATTTGGGGTTTTCATGAGCTGTAAGCCATAATCATCACAATTATGACAAATCACGGCTTGAACTATCTTGCTTTGCATGTAATGAGTCTATCTCATATATTAGTTTCACATTTTAAGTTACATTAGTGAAATAAATTAACTTTTTCACGAGTTTCACCTGTATATAGATAGATAGATAATTATATATAGGTATAGATATATACATATATATATATATATTGGAATATCAATTTAAAACATTGGAATGTGAAATATTTACAGTAAATACACAGTATAACACTTCAGGGCATAACACAGCTACTTAGGTGTGACCGGTACTCCACTCCCTGTCAGGGACCTGTATTAAAAGAAAGACCAGAGTAACCAACCCTGGCTTTCTGCAAAGGGCTAGCAAAGTGTTAGGAAAGAAAGCCCTATTTTTAACATGGAGCTGAAATTTCTCGGCAATTACTATCCATTTTCCCGATAGTTTTCAAAAAGTCTTCAAGACCATTTTACACTTTTTGAATTTGACCCTAAAGAGCATTTAATAAAGTCCCAAAATGGCCTTTTTTGACATATTTGCAAGTATTCCAAGACTATTTGCAATCACTTTATTATGTAGCACATGTGCAAGGCACTCTAAAATGGCCAAAGGAGATATTTTAGAGGGATATTTGCATACATGGTCTAGATACATTAAAGCTGTATTCATCTCTCTTTTATAGCCCATTTACAGTAAGAAGGGCATACATTTAGATTATGTATATGTACTTTATATACTGTACAGCTAAGGAGATCTTCAGGAAAAGTGAGATCAGTACCCCAGCATCTAGAAATGGTGTGTATTAGTCTCTTTCTTTAATGTTTGTTTCTAATTCACACTCACTTTGCCATGATTGTCACTTTTATTACAGGCTTCTTCAAATTAAGTAATCTGAATCCATCCTGATCACTGGTAAATAAAATGAATGCCATTTGTATATAGGCATGATGGGTATTCTGTTTGCTCAATGATTATATTGTCACTTTTAATATTTTAAAAGTATTGTTTTGTTTTTCATTTATTCCATTTGTTTTATTTTAAAAGAACTGTTTTCCGGTTTGGCGAGTTATACATTTGAAATCAAGAAGAGTATGGGTTTCTTTTACAAGGAAATGGTTGCACCATTACAAATCTAAAGGGCAGTAAAAAAATAAATATATTTAAGATTCACTTTTTAGCAAATAATAAATTAAAACCAATGTCCTCAGCATGGAGAAAAGCCTAGATGCAAATAAAACAATTAATTACATTTAAAAAAAATGTAATGATGAAAAACAAACAAACAAAAAAATCATAATGATTTAATATTATAATCTATTTCATTTGAATAAACTTTAATACCATATTCCTTTACCTATGTAATGTTAAAGGGACACTGAACCCAAATTTTTTCTTTCATGATTCGGAGAGAGCATGCAATTTTAAGCAACTTTCTAATTTACTTCTGTTATCAATTTTTCTTCGTTCTCTTGATATCTTTATTTGAAAAAGAAGGCATCTAAGCTAAGGAGCCAGCAAATTTGTGGTTCAGAACCATGGACAGCATTTGTTTATTGGTGCTGTCCAATCAGCAAGGACAACCCAGGTTGTTCACCAAAAATGGGCCGGCATCTAAACTTAAATTCTTGCTTTTCAAATACACATACCAAGAGAATGAAGAAAATTTGATAATAGGAGTAAATTAGAAAGTTGCTTAAAATTGCATGCTCTATCTGAATCACAAAAGAAAAAAAATTGGGTACAGTGTCCCTTTAATGTTCAGTTATATCAAAGCAAAATATTCAAACACATTTTTGTAGTTTCATATGCTTATATGCATATTAGCTAGGGGGCTATTAATCAATTTTAGGACAGAGTTAATACAGCATGAAATAATGATGACTAAAACAGAGAATTTGACTGGAGATACAAACCAAAAAGCCTAGTAATTTCCTAGCTATCTTAAAAGCTCAAGAACAATTAAAGTCTCCAGGAAAGCCTTATGCATAGCACAAGCAATCTTGATCTTTTTTACTTCTGCTGCATGTTATTTCACTTATTTACTACTTCATGTTCCATAAATAAATACTTCTGCATATTATGCATATTACTTATGCTACATATGTCACATACATCTGGTGAATGATTAAAGACCTGCCACTTGTTTTAGAACTTATTCCATAGATACATTCTTAAAGGGACATTATGAAGCCTAAGCCTGAATGTAAAGGTATCAAAATTAAAAATAGCATATTTATACAAATCTCAAACTGCTCTTCTGAAAATCCTGTAGTGTCCAGTGTTTTCCAAGTTAAAATTTGCCTTTAGAGAATTCAATGAAGGACCTCATACCTCTGAGAGATCTGAGTATTTTCATACAATCTGCATTCATACATAGAGGCATAAATGCATATTGTGGCCTAATAGGAAACTAAGCTCTACATGCAAAAACAAAGTGAAAGCTTGAATATTTGGTGAAAACCACACAAATGCTTACTAATTGTCATGTAAAGCTCCTGAAATTTTTTGTCAATTATTTAACTTTGTTAGGGAAATTAACCCCCTAATGACAGTGATGTACACTGTATGTCACTGGTAATTAAGGGTTTGTTTGGGTGTAATAGTGCGGGTCTTGCTGCGGGGGGCAAGATTGCACTATTAGACCCTCCCTCCCTCCTGCAGGCTTGCTAATATAGCGTGGTCTCACTGCCAGCGGCGAGATTGCACTATTGCAATACAGACCCCCATAGAAAGACCAGCGATGTACTGGGTACGTTGGTGGTCATTAAGGGGTTAAAGTACATTTTCACCGACTTGAGTACGGG